>NC_140534.1:35912748-35975248 GCF_057382185.1 Mchenga conophoros
ATAATAAAAATATATATTCATAATCATTTTAAACAGCACTGTTTAGAACTATAGTGCTCTGACAAACCATTAAAAACAGATCTGTAAACTGAAACTGAGACGCAGAAAACCAACGAGCTTCACTTTAGTTTCATCTTGTTACGACGTGGCTCAAAAGCCGCAACAGAAACAAGGAGACGAAAACCAGAATTTCAGTGAGAAGAGGTTTTATCTTAAATACATAGCAAGTTGGGTAAAGTAGCTGTTACTACCAAGGCAAGGGCTAGTGAGCCTCCTCCTGAAAGCCTGCCTCAGGTATGCTTTTATCCAAAGCTGACTGGTGTGGCCCATCGGCACCAGCTGAACTCACTGAGGAGATTCGGGGCTGCAGAGGGGCCTAACAATCTTTAGAGAGGAGAAAACACAAACAACAACAAACAATTAACAACAATATTAATAAAAGAATTAAAGCAATAAATAAATTCCAACATTAAAAACATCCAATGACACAGAGCTGAGAGTAAGTCACTCAGGAAAACATGCAGAAAGACGAAAGAGAGAAAAACGAATGAACAAACGGTGCTGTGCAAAGAAGAAAGGTGGACAGTAGAAATACAGCAGTGTGTGAATGCTGGGCCTCTGCAGATGATGTTGATCTGTGAGCAGATGTGCAGCCAACAGAGCAGCATTCGTGCTGAAACGAATGCTTTCTGCATTTATGGATCATGGAGTTTAAAAGAACTTTGCTTGAAGACGTTTCATCTCTCATCCAAGAAGCTTCTTCAACCTTCCCCGGTTCAGTCCCTGTTGCCCTGCTAAGTGTTGAAGTTAAGGGTGATGATGATCTGGGTACCCTTTCTGAGGGACAGCAATGTGGGCGGTTGTCAAATTCTGTTTTTTTAGCTAAGGCCGAGGCCAACCTATCTCACCTTCCTCCGTCCCAGTGTAAAGAGGTACTTGACTTGCTGCACTCCTACCTGTCTCTTTTTAGTGACGTACCCTCGCGTACCCACGTTTGTGAGCATGACATTGACGTTGGAGACGCAGTCCCAATCAAGCAGCATGCATATCGTTGCCCCTTCGCCAAACGTGAGGTCATGAAAGAAGAAGTTGAGTACTTAGTAGAAAACGGCTTGGCACAACCTAGTTGTAGCCCCTGGAGCTCCCCATGTCTACTAACACCTATGTCTGATTGCACACCCCGTTTCTGCACAGATTATCGGAAGGTAAACGCTGTAACGGTCTCTGACTCTTTTCCGCTTCCTCGTATGGAAGACTGCATTGACAGCATCGGCCCTGCCAAATTCATCACCAAACTCGATCTCCTTAAAGGCTACTGGCAGGTGCCTCTCACTCCCAGAGCTTCAGAGATTTCTGCATTTGTCACCCCTGACCACTTCATGCAATACACAGTAATGGCCTTTGGCATGAAAAATGCCCCAGCTACTTTTCAATGACTGATGCAGTTGGTGTTGGGAGATGTGCCCCAGTGCAATGTGTATCTAGATGACGTGGTGCTATACACAGACACATGGGCAGATCATATGTCCCTTCTGAGGACAGTGTTTCAGCGGCTAGCCGAGGCCTCGTTGACCCTCAATCTCGCTAAGTGTGAGTTTGGTAAGGCAACCGTCACTTACCTAGGTAAGCAGGTGGGGTTTGGGCAGGTCCGCCCAGTGGAGGCGAAGGTTGCTGCAATCCTGGACTACCCGAGTCCAGCCACCAGACGGGAACTAAGGCGGTTCCTAGGGATGACCGGATATTACCGGTGTTTCTGTAAGAACTTTTCTGTGGTCGTGACCCCGCTAACCAAACTGTGTAGCCCAAAGGTGCCTTTTGAATGGTCAGTTGAATGCCAGCATGCCTTTGAGTCGGCAAAATCTCTTCTGTGCAGCACCCCTGTATTGGCAGCTCCAAACTTCTCTCGCCCCTTTAAGCTAGAGGTCGATGCCAGTGCCACCGGAGCCGGGGCAGTCCTGCTGCAGGATGATGAGGAAGGTGTGTGCCATCCGGTCTGTTATTTCTCTGCAAAGTTCAAACCCCATCAACTGAACTACTCTACCATAGAGAAG
Source organism: Mchenga conophoros (assembly GCF_057382185.1). NCBI lineage: Eukaryota > Metazoa > Chordata > Actinopteri > Cichliformes > Cichlidae > Mchenga > Mchenga conophoros. The sequence goes on from NC_140534.1 coordinate 35,914,800, forward strand.
GAAGCCTTAGCTCTGCTTCTAGCTCTGCAGCACTTTGAAGTGTATGTGGGCTCCAGTGCTTCCCCGGTGACCGTGTTCACAGACCACAACCCCCTTGTTTTTCTGAACCGGATGTACAATCACAACCAGCGACTGATGCGCTGGGCACTCCTGGCCCAGGATTACAATCTGATGATCATACACAAGAAAGGTACTGACAATATAGTGGCTGATGCACTCTCACGCAGCTCGCAATAGGGTGTTGTTGTTGTTGTTGTTGTTGTTGTTGTTGTTGTTGTTTTGATAGGGCTTCAATGTAAGGGGGGGGGGGAATGTTACGTTCTGTGAGGCTGTGGGAGTGTGTGGGTGGGGTGTTTGCCCACTCTCCCCGCCTCCACCCCTCTTGCCACTCCTACCCCTCTCTGTCTCTCTCACTCTCCTCTCTCCCCAGGACACAGCTGCTGCTGATTAGCCTCGTTTGCCACCTGACTCCAGTCAGCAATCATCCTCTGAGGCTATTTAAACTGGGGATGAGCTGTGAGCAGGGTGGCTTTTTCCTCGGTGGCTCTACGCGGTTCTGTGCTAGATTTTGGACAGACAGCCTCTTTCTGACCAGTGAGCAGACGGGCTTGTGGGCCCTGAGAGTGTCTCCCCGTGGTGGGGAGTAGGGTAGGAAGTGTGGGAAGTGCCTCCTTTTTTATTGTGTTTGTTTGGTAGTCCTCCTGCCTTTCGTGGCTGCAAGCGTTTTCTTTGTTTCTTTGGCGTTATTGGTAAGACGGCGTTGCCGGCCCCTTAAGTTAATGTTAACCTGTACCATTTTGTAATAAAGCTTTATTGATGCAGAACAACTCTGTTTGTTTTCCTTTTTCATTCTGATTCCGGACTCATTTGTTACTGGTCCCCTCTCTCACATGCCTAGACCCCTTCGGGGGGAACGTAACATGTTCTTGTTTTCCTGCTGTCAGAGTGTGAGCGAGCTCGAAGTCCAAAAAATAAATCAATTGTGGCCACAAAATACTACTTTGTGGGCACGAAACACTTGACCAATAACCGTGATCCTTCCCAGGCCCTTGCAGTTGGGTGACAATAAAATCTATCCCAGTGTCCAGGTCCTACTTACGTCTGTAAACTGGGCTCTCGATATCCTGTTTAAATGTAAAAATGGTTCCTTGCATTGCAGGCTTTTCAAAATGTTCTGCAGCCTTAAAGTACGCAGCCTCAACGGTCCTCAAGGGCCACATACTCAAAGACCGCTGAGGCCGGAAGTGAGAGGCTTGTGAAATGGGCGATCTAGCCTCCGTCGCGCTGCCCCGGTTGCCTAGCAACCTTGATACTAACAGCTGGAAACGTTTCACACAGCTTTGTGTGACAGAAATGAAGACCAACATATTTTGTTTGTTTCTACATGAGCTCTGTGTGATTTGATGAGTATCTGAGGCTGAGACCACAGGACTGTGAAACATGATTGTTGGGCTTCATTTCTGTGCTGAACAGTCGTTTAAGATTAGCTAGTAAATAACAATCAGCTGATGTTGTTCATGAGACTCAAGTCATCTCACTGTGGTAATGTAAATATAATCTGACAATATTATATATATTGTCAGGTTATTATGAGATATTACAGCAGTGAGCTTGAACTCTGTGTCAAAGATTCAAGTTGCAGTTATTTATGTTTCCTATCACCTTCAATCTTCACTCAAAGACGAGTATCTGTGACAGTGTGTATACAGATGTATATATATAAGAGACAAATATTGTTCGTTTAATCTGTTGGCATTACTAAATGTGGCTCAATGCTGACTTTAATTAATAAAATCATCACATCTCTGTGAGATTAAGGTCGACTATTGAACGGTGTATATTTTAAAGTAAAGGCTTTAAAACCAAGTTAGTACAAACGTCACTAATGTCACATAACTTTGCCGACATGTGATCAACAGGAATGTTTAATGTTCTTCATTATTAAACATTCGCACATAAATAAGTGACACAATATTTAGTACTTACTTTTAAAAGTTTACTCTTCGGCCGCTCCGCTTCACGCATCCGCCGTTTTTTCCCCCGAACAAAATATCCACAACTCTGCCATCGGCTCCTTGCTATCTGAAAGATAACCAGACGCTGGCGTAAATTCTTGACCATCTCACACTTCTGTTTAATCGCTTTTCTTGTTGAGTTTATTCAGGTGTGTGAAAACCCCGGAGGAACCCTCCTGGGGGATTAATAAAGTTTTATTTAATCTAATCTAATTTTATTTAATCTGATCTGGAAAATTGGGAGATTTTTGGGAGGGGCACTGAAATTCGGGGTTCTCCTGTAAAAATCGGGAGGTTGGCATGTATGCCCGTGGCTGGGTGTGTCTCTCTCTTTGTAGAGGCTAAGCCTACGCTTGAAACCACTGAGGTGGTCATTAACGGGGGTGACGCGATGTCACTGGTATGCATCAATTAAGTTCACAGTCCAATAAATCCAGCAGTATGTATCTTGTCCTTTTTGGTCTTTATTCCGTATCGACTTAGCATAACAGCGCAACGATCACAAACTGTTTGCCTTCTTAATGACACACCTGACGCCGATTACGTGCGTCTACCTTAAATACCTTTACATTACATAATCAAAACAGAAAAAGGTGACCTCTAGTGACCACATAAGGTATTAACCCAAGAATGGCTCCTACACTCTTCTTTGCTTGGAATTGTTTGGCACATGTGTGGAGCTCCTCTGGTGCATTTCTTTTGTTTGAAGGTTGTGGTGGGAGTAAAGAGGGTGAGTCTGGGGACCCCATATACTTACTCACGTAGAATCTTTTCTGCTAGAAACATTAGGTAAGTAGGTTGGTGCCACCCATGTAATTTTTGAGCCTTTTTTGAATTGAGACTTAGGACTTTTTTTTCCCCTCCTTATTTTTCTAGGGTAAGAGCCCAGCTAAGTTTTGGTTTTGTCTTTTTTGGAACAACCTAACTGTCCCTTTCTCACCCACATTTTATTTTGTATGAATTTGTGTCATTGTTTTTGTGAGAAAGCTGCCATTAAACTTGTCTCAGCGTATCACACTTGTACTGAGTTTCTGGAGTTGTTGTGTTACCTCCTCCTGCCCTCGAGGGGGCGTAACAAATGGTTACAATGTTATTTGTGAAGAAGTTCATGAAGTCATTACTAGTTAATGTTAAAGGGATGGTTGGCTCAACAGAGCTCTGACTGTTTGTCAGCCTGGCTACAGAGCTGAAGAGAAACCTGGGGTTGTTCTTATTTTCTTCAATCAGTGATGAATAGTAAGATGTTCTGGCTTTGTGGAGGGCTTTCTTATAAAGCAGCAAACTATTTCTCCAGGCTAAATGATGATCCTCTACATTTGTGACACGCCATTTCCTCTCCAGATTACGAGTCATCTGCGTTAGGCTACGTGTTTGAGAATTATACCACGGAGTCAGGTACTTCTGATTAGAGACCTTAGTTTTCACAGGAGCTACAGTATCCAGAGTCGTACAAAGTGAGGAGGTGAAATTATTATAAAATTATTAAGAAGATCATTTATTATTAAATGTAGAAAATATATAAATAATCTCACTCGTCCACTTAAACTGTGCCAGCACCATCATCATTACTGTCGTTGTGTTACCAGTTTTTTTGTGCCAAACTGGAGGTTGTGTAGTCTTAATGTGGCTAGACATTTTTATTCACATGCTGCTCATAATAAGTTTCTCTTGCATGTCTATTTTTAGCCACAGATGTGGGTGAAACACTCGAGTTCACATGGCGACCTAACCCTAATCCGGGGAAATATGTTCATGTCTTTTAGTTCATGTCAGAAGACGAGCTGCAGCTTTCTGGACCAGCTGCAGTCTTGCCAGGCAGGTCCCACTAACTCCAACATATAAGGAGTTACAATAATCCAGCTGGGACGTCATGAAAACGTGGATCGCCCGTTCAAGGTTTTTAAAAGATATAAATGATCTCACCTTAGATAAAAGCCTCAGTTTGAAGAAAGACCGCTGTACAGCTGAGCTCAGCTGTTTTTCAAAGGTCAAACTGCCGTCAAATATGAGCCCCATATGTAATAATGCGATTTAATAAAAGAGCTGAACCAGTCTAATAGAGCGCCCTTGATGCCGCCATGCTCCAATGGTGACATCAAGATGCTGTGGTCAACAGTGTCAAAGGCAGCGGTCAGATCCAAAAGCACAGCTGAGTCTCCTGATCAGTGGCTGATAAAAGATCATTAAGAACTTTTCCGAGTGCAGTTTCAGTGCTGTGAAGAGCTTTAAAACCAGACTGAAACCTTTACAACAGATTGCAGCTGAACAAATATAATCTTTTACAAAATCTTCGACAGGAAGGGAAGCTTTGAAATAGGCCTGAAGTTTGAGCGGACAGAGGATCCAGATCAGGTTTTTTAGGCTGTACAACAGCATGTTTAAAACAGGCTGTACAACACCTGAACTAAGACTGCTGGTAAAAATCACTAAGTTGTTGGAACCAACTCTTGGCTGTGTGCAGGCAGGCAGGGAGGAAGGACCCAAAATGCAAGACTCGGAGGCAGACGTAAACTCAAAGCACTCAGCTTTATTGCTGGATAGCAACAGAACAGAAACTTAACTAAACTGAGAATAGGGCTTTGGAGTTGACGTCACGCCGCAATGCATTGTGGGAGCGCAGCTCCATTTTCAGGGTCTACGAATCAAAACAAACACACTGTGTTGGAACAACGACGACAAGAAACATGCTTAAAAACAGCTCAAAAGAAAACGGACGGTATAGAGACCGATTGCGTCCAGAGGCGAAGCAGCGGTACTTGAAAAAAATAGAGTGCATCGCAAATCTGGATCCATATGAAATACGGCAGTGGAGTAAAGACCCAGACGACTTACCGCCACTGTCCTACCCCGATATCTTCACGTATCTTGTTTGTGGAGTAAGCGCTTACACAGCGAACCAGTTTCGTAATTACAAGTCACTGGAGGCGCACATCCAATTTACAAATGGCTGGGTGCAAGATTTGGCTATTTCAACCGCCAAACTCTGAGTACGTCGTCAAAGTAAGTCAGCTGGAGTGCACCGAGTGAAATAGCCATTTTCCACCCCCCACCATAATTAATGTTATACATTTATCATTGAACTGCTAAAATATCGTTATTATATTATATGCCCGTAATTGTAAAGTAGATGCAAATTAACACATTGATAATCGGGCAAATTATTAACGCCAATTTGTGTCCTTCCTGTCTGATTTCATTTATTATCTTTACATCAACCAATCAAGTCACTCCATTCGATGTTTGATCGCAATTTCTATAACTTCCGAGACCACCAACGATGATATTATATAGCTATAAAGTGTGATGTGAACATATTTACAACTTACGGGAATGAAAATGTCTTGAGCACACCAGCTGATATCTGGAGACGTAACAGAACTTGATATCAGCTCGTCTCACGGCTGCTATCCAGGCTGGACGCCTTCGTTTGGTAATATCCGATACATGAGCTCCTTCATGTTGCTTCCAGGTTGGGAAAGCATAAAAAGACAATCCAAACTTATTCCCATGCCGGTCGTAAGATCGAACATTGCAGCCGACCACACAGCAAGTACGAACCATGGCTATGCTTTCGCTCCTTACTTAGACCCCCAAAATAGCAGATCGGGCCAAAATCCTTTCCACACCCACCCCCGTGACATCACGCTCCAAAGCCCTATACAAAACAAACGAAGCAGGCAGGCAGGCTAGCATACGGAACACACAGTTAACGTGAGGGTACGATGCATCAACGAGTAGGGGAAGACGCAGACACTAAATACAAGAGGTGAACGGAGCAAAGAGGAAACAGTTGGGAGACACAGCTTGATTACACTGACGAGACAGGGAGAGCACAGAGCTGAATGCACAGACATAAGGCACAGACCTACAAAATAAAACAGGAAGTACACGACAGACAGAGAGATCAAATCAAAATCAAATCAAATCAAGTCACAATTTATTTATATAGCACATATTAAAATAACAGTGTTGACCATAGTGCTTCACAGTCAGTAAAGCATGAGACAGTTAAAACAAACAATAAAAGAGGACAACAAACAATAGGTAACAAAAAACAAGCTAGACCAGCCAACTAGACAGAATCAAAAGCCAAAGTAAAAAAATAAGTTTTAAGACGTGATTTAAAAGACTGGATGGACTCGGCAGTACGAATATGAACAGGGAGGTTATTCCAGAGTCTACTGTATCAGCCACGCTTTTTTCTAAATACTGTCGTCACGTTTTTGTGTGTGTGGGTTTAAAGCGTTTTCTAAGGACGCCGCGAAAACAGTAAAGAAAGAAAAAAGCCACCTCTTTCCTATCGGTGGAAAAATCCACCATGTCAACCAATTTAAAAAAAAAAGTCAACATGTGGGATTTTGTTGTTTAGGAAGAGGGAAAAGTTTTGGGAGTGACGGTAACAGCAGCAAGACAGAGCGAGCGAGTGAGTGAGAGAGAGAGAGAGTTTTTAGATGTGGGAGATTTGTGACGTTTAGTGTGGAGTGTTTACTTAGTGTGTTGTCTTGTCTTGTGTAGCTGTTCTTTTGTGTAGTCGTTTTGCTTAGTGTGTCAGTGAGGGCACTAATGACTGTACCATTGCAACGTAAACACTGTCACTAAGTAGAAAACCAGCGGAGTGATACACCTGCTGTTGTCGGGCCTGCAGGTTTGTCCCTGTGCTCTTCTGTCTTTTGGTGGACAAACTTGTTTTTTACTGGCACACATCATTTGTGGGGCATCTTATTGCAACACCTGATTGTTCTCTCATTTTAGTTTTAGTAAGGTTTTTAAATCCTTATACAAAATGAAAAAAAAAACGGCAGGTGTATTGGCTGCATTTTTAGATAAATGGTTGTATATGTTTACAAAATGTACAATTTATATTTACTCAACATGTCTGTAGGGGGGTTTTACAGTAAAAAATTCTACTAGGATTTTAGGTTCTTTGTGTGATTTCAGATCAGTAATACTAATGCAGTATGTCAGTGAAAAAACAACTAAATTCAGTTGAGCTGAAAAGATACCAAACAAGGCAACGGGGAAAAAAATAAAATGAAACAATCTGAGGGTGAAATACAAACTGTTACGGATTCAAATATTGGGGATGGATACAAGAGGAAAAACCAAAATAACAACACTGGTGCGGCAGGGTTAAGTCAAACGATGATTTTAATAATCACACGCGTGGGTGCCGTACGCAGACAGCCTCAGATCTCAAAATGGTGGAGCATTGCTCAAACTCTTATAGCCTCTAGTGGCCCCTACCTTATCATAAAAGCCTAAACATTCACATGCTTTCTCTCACACAGCGCCTAAGCTACGACCATGGCTCCCTGTTTATCTGCTCCTGCTGAGATGGGGCAGAAAACTCCAGCATGTTCTGTTCTCTTCTAATCAGACAAATAAGGCGATGACTTTCTGCAAACAGTATTTCTTATAACATCATAAAACAATATCATTCATCCACAATAAATCAGCAGTCTAATGTAATGCAAATCAGTTTAACTAATGCAATAGTTATCAGCTTCTTCTAATTCAGGAGAATAATGCAAACTAAGACTACATAATAATTCACAATCTTTAATTAGGGGTCTAACATGGCATAAAATAATATTATAATCCCACAAAACGTAAACTCAAAAGGAATCAAAAATGTCCAGTTGTATTTCAGACCTCAGTCGGTTAATCCAACAAATCATGAAAAATGAGGTTTACATGTTTGTGCATGACAGTGCAGATTTCTGACATTTTGTGTAATTTAAGCTGTAACAATGTGACTGTTTTCTAACAAAAAACAGTGAAACTTAAGTTAGACTTGTGTTTGTAAATGAAGCGCCCCGTGCTGTGTAGCTTTCTGGATTTTATACTCATTGGGCTACATATTTATTTATTTATTATACAGGCTATACAGTACATAACATCAAAACTCACATGTTTTATGTAACTAAAGAGTGTAATTATGTGGGCTACAGACAATAATTAAGTTATAGACTATATTTATATGAAAAATGTGTATACTTACTGCATTTGAATCATTTTAACCATGCGTAACCACCTGCGTATGTGTTTGAAAAAAAAAAGGCTTTGATTTGCCCCCCCGCCCCGCCCTAAGGAAATTTCTCTAGATCCGCCTCTGGTCTATAAATGTGTTTCATGATTTATTTTTAACTCCAACTGCTTATTTGTACTATGCTTTCATTTCAGAGTGCAATGAGAAATAAAAAGGATATGTTCAATAAAACTGTCACGATCCTGGGTCTGTGACTCAGTGTTTTCTGTTTTGTATTGTTAATCTTTGATTTCATGATGTCAGTGTGTTTAGTTTGCGTTTCCTCTGTCTCGTCTTGTCAGTCACTCCCAGCTGTGTCCTCCTTCTGTGTCTCATTCCCTCATTATCCCTCTGTGTATTTAAGCCTTGTGTTTGCCTCTGTTAGTTGCTGGTTCGTCTGCTTATCTGTCAGGGTCCTGGGTCTCCCGATCTAGTGTTTTCATTTCTTTGTGATTTTTGTATTATTTCCGTTTTGTTTGTGAGTTATTCTATGCTTCCTAGGTTTTGATTCCCTGCCCCCTTGTTTCTCTGTGGACTCTGTTCTGTGTTTAGTCTTCTCTGTCCATTTGTTCCGCCCTGTGTTGTTGCCCTCTGTGTCTCCCTCTGTGTAACTGTCTATATAGTGATGTGTTGTGGTGTTTTGCTCCCACCCCTTGTGTTCCGTGTTTTCGTCTTCCCTTCGTGTACTTCTTCATATTCGTATACTGTTAGTTTTCCCAGTTTAGGTTTTTGCTTAGTTTCCATGCTCACCCTCACCATTTCTGTTTGTATCACCGTGTGATGAATAAACTCACTTGCATCTGAGCTGCCTGCATAAAGGGTCCTTTAATAATTTACACACGGCTCGCAAACCGTGACAAAAACTCTGGAAAAATTGGGCTGTTCTAAAAGGTTTGACGGGTAGTGTATATATTTAGTTTATATATTTTCTTTGTTTATATAGTTTGTTTTATATTGTAGCAAAGTGTTACTTGGATACTTCTTTATGTGCAATTTTGTTGCATCTGAGCCTTAGAAATTTATTGGTGGTAGTGATGAACTGCTGTTAGAATCATGTTAAATTGTTAAAATCAGACAATTACCTCTCCAGCTGTTCTTACAGTCTTTGTGTTTATCGGGTCCTTACAGGGTAAAAGATGACGACACCTAAAGAAATCCTTCTGGGGACTTTGGAGGATTTGGAACGTGAAGACTTTGAAAAATTCAAGTGGCATCTGAAGAACAAAGGGTCTGTAAAAGGTTTACCAGCAATCCCAGGGAGTAAACTGGAGAATGCAGAGAGGACAAAAGTAGTGGATCTGATGTTTGAGACCTACTCTAACACTTTTGAAGTCACTAAGAAGCTTTTGGGGAAGATAAACAAGAATGATCTGTTGGAGAATTTAAATAAAACCATCCCAGAACCCAAAGGTAAGTCAGGGAATGACTAAACAAAAAACACATAAACAATAAAAACATTAGTTAACATTACACAGGTGCCATTACCATCCATATAAATAATAAATCCAAAACACTTGCCAACACTTTCAGGAGTGAGAGACTGCAGAAAGCCAACAGTTTGTGTTTTATGCATCTGCACAAATAACCTCCTGTGTACATGAATATCTGCTCTTTGGGTTGGTTTGATTAAAATGGGACCAGCAGCAGGTTTTCTGCCCATTTTAAAGATTTATGTTGTCCGATTGGTTTTAGAGCTGTTTTATCAACATAAATGAGGCAACAACAGTTTGGGACACGTCACAAATATGATCAAAGTGCTTTTTCTTAAATCTATTTACCTGTTGAAGGTACAGTTAAAAAAAATGGCTGCCATTTTTTTCCTGCTGTTTGGAGACCCAAACAAAAAAAATGCCCAGACAGTAAATGCTTTTTATTATGGTTGATAAACCGGACAATAAGGTGATTGGTCAAAAGTTGGAGGAAAGCCACAGTTCTCCTTATTTGACTGAAATCTCAGCTCACGTTTTTTTCTTCTGCAGCTTTCTGGGAGATTCCACTTCAGCCTTCTGCTGGCAACGCTCCCGTTACCATGCTTCCCTTAGGCAGCATCATTAGAAGACATAGCATACATTTACACTGCTATGCAGATGACACCCAGCTCTATCTGTCCATGAAGCCAGATAACACACACCAATGAGTTAAACTGCAGGAATGTCTTAAAGACATAAAGACCTGGATGGCCGCTAACTTTCTGCTTCTTAATTCAGATCAAACTGAGGTTATTGTACTCGGCCCTGAAAAGCTTAGAAATATGGTATCTAACCAGATTCTTACTCTGGATGGCATTACCTTGGCCTCCAGTAACACTGTGAGGAACCTTGGAGTCATTTTTGACCAGGACATGTCCTTCAACGCACATATTAAACAAATATGTAAGACTGCTTTCTTCCATTTGCGCAACATCTCTAAAGTTAGAAATATCCTGTCTCAGAGTGACACTGAAAAACTAGTTCATGCATTTATTACTTCCAGGCTGGACGACTGTAATTCATTATTATCAGGATGTCCAAAAAACTCCCTGAAAAGCCTTCAGCTGATCCAAAATGCTGCAGCAAGAGTCCTGACAGGGACTAGAAAGAGAGAGCATATTTCTCCTGTTTTGGCTTCCTGTTAAATCCAGAATTCAAAATCCTGCTCCTCACATACAAGGTCTTAAATAATCAGGCCCCATCTTATCTTAATGACCTTGTAGTACCATATCACCCTATTAGAGCACTTCGCTCTCGCTCTGCAGGCCTACTTGTTGTTCCTAGAGTATTTAAAAGTAGAATGGGAGGCAGAGCCTTCAGTTTTCAGGACCCAAAAAGATAGTTGTGGTTTTGTCTGTTGTGTTACTGTAGGTTCTTTACCTTACAATATAAAGCACATTGGGGTGACTGTTGTTGTTATTTGGAGGAATTAAAAAAAAAACTTTCATAATTGAAATTCTTTCATTTATTCTACATATTTATTCATTACTGGCTCCATAGTGTTGTTTATGTAATATGTGAAATGTTGCTAGTATTGATTTGGTGCTGTATAAATAAACATAATTAAATCGAATGTGTCTCTATAAAACCTGCCCTCAGTTATAACCCAAGTGTCAGGGCTCAATAGCTCATGAAAAGGACTCAAGCGCAGAACCAAAAACTAGAGGCTGAGTGACTTTTAGCAGAAATGTATTTTACTAGATTTCTTGACAGAGAAAGCTGAATCACAGCTAAATTCAACAGCAAGCGAGGTATTATGAGAAGTGCAGAGCTGAGGCCAGAACATAAGCTGAGGCAGGTCAAAGGAACAACAGGGGCAGAAACGGGCGGGTAGAAACTATCCAGGATCACTGGAACAAAGGAGATAATAATCAGAGTGGTCCACAGTGTAGTGAATGAGTCCAAGATTTAAAAACTAAGAGGTCTTACGTGGCTGCAGGTGGAGATCAGCTGGAGGAGGAGATGAATCAAATCTGGGTACAGAGTGAGATGTGGGTGCACAGGGAGGCAGGCAGGTGAGGAGGGCAGTTTGCAAGAGTGAGTTTTACCAGCAGCGGCAGGCCAGAATCCTGAGGCGTGACTTATGGCGAGAGTTGGAAGATATATCCAGGTGCCGACTAGGGAACAGGAAAAGAGGGTTACGTGAAACAAGCTGAGGAGCACAAGACAAAATGTGAGGCAGAGAACTGACTGTGCTAAGCAGACAATCTGGAGAAGGTTCATTGTGAGTGCTGCTCATAAATACTGCAGGAGTAATTGGCAACAGGTGAGGAGCAGTGAGGAGGGCTCCACCCAGGGGAGGAGAGCTGATGCTGTGGAAAGTTACTCAGACTCACCCGGATCATGACACCAAGAGTCCAGTGAACTGAACACATAACCACAGTAACCAGAATGCAGTTTTCTCATTTGTGTCATTTGCTGTATCTTCATGCAGAGATTCTCCCTGAGTGTCAGCTCAAGCTCAAGTCAGACCTGAAGCAGAAGTTCCAGTGTGTGCTCGAGGGGATTTCTACAACAGAAAACCCGACCCTCCTGAGTCAGATCTACACAGAGCTCTACATCACAGAGGGAGGGACTGCAGAGGTCAATGATGAACATGAGGTCAGACAGATTGAAACAGCATCCAGGAAACCAGACAGACCAGAAACTACAATCAGACAAGAAGACATCTTTAAACTCCCACCTGGAAGAGATAAACCAATCAGAACAGTGCTGACAATGGGAGTGGCTGGCATTGGGAAAACAGTCCTAACACAGAAGTTCACTCTGGACTGGGCTGAAGGCAAAGCCAACCAGGACATCCAGTTCATATTTCCATTCACTTTCAGAAAGCTGAATCTGCTGAAAGAGGAAAAGTTCAGCTTGGTGGGACTTGTTCATCACTTCTTTACTGAAACCAAAGAAGCAGGAATCTGCAGCTTTGAAGACTTCCAGGTTGTGTTCATCTTTGATGGTCTGGATGAGTGTCGACTTCCTCTGGACTTCCACAAAACTACAATCCTAACTGATCCTAGAAAGTCCACCTCAGTGGATGTGCTGCTGATAAACCTCATCAGGGGGGAACTGCTTCCCTCTGCTCGCCTCTGGATTACCACACGACCTGCAGCAGCCAATCAGATCCCCCATAAATATGTTGGCTTGGTGACAGAGGTCAGAGGGTTCACTGACCCACAGAAGGAGGAGTACTTCAGGAAGAGATTCAGAGATGAGGAGCAGGCCAGCAGGATCATCTCCCACATCAAGACATCACGAAGCCTCCACATCATGTGCCACATCCCAGTCTTCTGCTGGATCACTGCTACAGTTCTGGAGTTTGTCATGAAGAACAAAGAGAGCGAAGATCTGCCTAAGACTCTCACAGAGCTCTACCTACGCCTTGTGCTATTTCACCTAAAAACGAAGGACATCAAATATGATGGAGAAGCTGAGACAGATTCATGCAGGAAGATCACTGAGTCTCTGGGAAAACTGGCCTTTGATCAGCTGCAGAAAGGAAACCTGATCTTCTATGAATCAGACCTGACAGAGTGTGGCATCGATATGAGAGCAGCCTCAGTGTACTCAGGAGTGTTCACACAGATCTTTAAAGCTGATGAGTATGACATGTTTTCAGAAACAGTCTACTGCTTTGTCCATCTGAGCATTCAGGAGTTCTTTGCTGCTCTTCATGTCCATCTGACCTTCATCAACTCTGGAGTCAATCTGCTGGAAGACAAAACTTTTTTAATATTTAATATTTTTCTGAGAACCTTTAAATGGATTTTTGATTTTTTCAGAAACAATTCTGCAGAGGCGTATTTCTACCAGAGTGCTGTGGACAAAGCCTTACAGAGTCCAAATGGACACCTGGACTTGTTCCTCCGCTTCCTCCTGGGTCTTTCACTGCAGACCAATCAGACTCTCCTACGCATGCTGACACAGACAGGAAGTAGCTCACAGACCAATCAGGAAACAGTTCGGTACATCAAGAAGAAGCTCGGTGACGATCTGTCTGCAGAGAAAAGCATCAATCTGTTCCACTGTCTGAATGAACTGGATGATCGTTCTCTAGTGGAGGAGATCCAACAGTCCCTGAGTTCAGGACGTCTCTCCACAGATGAACTGTCTCCTGCTCAGTGGTCGGCTCTGGTCTTCGTCTTACTGTCATCAGATCTTGCTGTGTTTGACCTGAAGAAATACTCTGGTTCAGAGAAGGCATTTTTGAAGCTGCTGCCAGTGGTCAAAGCCTCTAAGAAAGTGCTGTAAGTGAATCTATGAACAAATATGTTTAATAATGCTAGATGAAGAAAATAATATGTCTCCATTGTTATTCTTCCTCAGGCTGAGTTATTGTAAACTCTCAAAAAGAAGCTTTGAAGCTTTGTCTGAAATTCTCAGCTCCCCATCCAATCATCTGAGAGAGCTGGACCTGAGCTGGAACTACCTGCAGGATTCAGGATTGGATTTGCTGTGTGTTGGACTAAAGAGTCCTGACTGTAAACTTGAAACTCTCAGGTAAGGATACAGACTTTTTGACACTTTTTGACTCTTAAATCTGTAAGTTTATCTTGATGCGGACGTTCAAAGTCAGCACAATTATCCTTTTAAGTTCCTGAGTTTATATATTTGACTGTCAGGTTGTCTGGACAGATGTTTTTATTTTATTTTTTTTACTTGTCCCTAAAGTCAGAACTAAACCCACATGTAGATGACTTTCTGTTCTGATTTTCCTGAAGACAGCAGAGTGTGTTCTCATGCTTTTGAAGCCAAACTTACTTTTTTGACCTGGCTTTTATTTATTATATATTTTTGTTTATGTAATACTTATTTCTACCGTTTAATTTCTGCTCACATTGTTTACTCTCCTTCTTAATTGGTTGTGTGTGTGTGTGTGTGTGTGTGTGTGTGGGGGGGGGGGGGTTATATGGGCTCAAAATGTGGTCATAAATATTTTGTACTTGTAAATCAGGATTTGTATGTGTAATAAGAATTTGTGTGTGCATAAAAACGATTTGTGTGTGGACTTAGCCAAGAAAACCTGCAAGTTACAAGTACGAATTTTGACTGTCGGAGGGGCACTTTTTTTTAATGAATCATATTTCATAACTTTAAATGCAAATATAAATTGTCAATTTTAAAATCATACGCACAAGTTATTTGCAGCCATTTACCTTTTTTTTTTATAACCATTTCAAACTTTTTACAGAACAATCAGTTGTTCTGCATTCAATAAGATGCCACACAAATTATGTGACTTACATTACAGTGTGACTGCTGTGATTAAAGCATCTTTCTTTCAGCTTAACGAGTGAACCGTCAGCTCGTTCAAACACACGTTAAAGTGCGTTTGGCTCGACACCACCGAACAGAGGCAGCAATATAACACAGCTAACATTAACAGTGCAGTGAATCCTGCTTGTGCCGTGATATTCAGGACTGCAAACCGAGCAGCATCACTGACTTTCAGCTTGTTGTGTTTGTGGATATATGACTGACTTTAATTATCCACAAAATCATCAGATTCTCTGTAAGATTAAGGTCGACTATTGAAGGCGTATATTTAAAGGCTTTAAAACCAAGTTAGTACAAACATCACTAACGTCACATGACTTTGCCGACATGTGACCAACAATAATGTTTTAATGTTCTTCGTTATTAAACATTCGCGCATAAATAAGTGACATAATATTCAGTACTTACTTTTGAAAGTTTACTCTTCGGCCGCCCCGCTTCAGGCATCCACCGTTTTTTTCCAAACAAAATATCCACACCCACCGCCGCGCTATGAATTGTAGGATAGGTTGGGCCACGAAGTCTACACCGGGCCACACTTCTAATTTGGGGAAATAAAGGGCACATTTGTTGAGCGCATTTGGAGTACACTTCGGGACAACTAAAGCAGAAGGCAGCTCTCGTCGTACATAGGCAGCATTGGCATTGCACCTCGATAATAAACTCATGAAAGAGGTTGATAAGTTACTTTTCAATTTTATTTGGAAAAATAGGACACGCTACATTAAAAAAACAGTTCTTATAAACACATATGTCAATGGAGGACTTAATGTGTTAGATTTTAAAACTCTAAATAACACATTCAAAATAAATTGGTTAAAAAATCTAATGAATAATCCTACTTCCATTTGGAATACTATAGCTACTTACTTGTAAGTTTGATATTGATAAAATCCCTATAAAAATCTCTGCTTTTCATCACAAAGCTTTTTTAGCATGGACTCTTATTTACAAGCATTTAGTCCACACAGTTATTATATTGGAATAACAATGATATCCTACTTAATCTCTCTTCTTAGGTAGTTGGTTTCGGAATAACATTGTTTTAGTCAATCAATTATTCGATTCAAATGGTACGCTTTTCTCCTATGAATAACTTTGTCTACTTTTCAATTTAACTATAAATCGTGATGAATATACTAAAGTATTTGGCTCAATACCATCAGGGGTTTGTATCCTTTTTAAGAATCAACTTAATATCACTTCATTCCACAGGCCGTTGGCATCTCCAATGCAAACTATTGTTGTTAAGATATGCTTTTCTAAACACATTCTAAAAACAAAAATAAATCTATCAGATCTTTATTTCAGAATAGTATAACCATGCTACCATATGTAATTTTTTTTCTGGAACTGGTGGTCTGATGATATTATGTGGAATGAAGTTTGGAGATTACCTAATCAGTATTTAATTACTAACAAAGTTAAAGACATTTTTTATAAATTAATACAAAGAATTTACTCAACTAAAGATTATCTTCAAAGCAAATTCAAATTAGACATTGATGCAAACTGTAGCTTTTGTAAGACTCGCAAGGAATCTAGTATTTGTCTCAGAAAATGTATTTAAAGGATTTGCACTGTTTTGGAAATATGTATTATTTGGTCTCCACCAAAACCAAATACAATTCAACATTGATAACAGATATATGATTGACTTGTTAATCTTAATGGCTAAAATTCATATTCACAAATCCAAATGTTTAGGAAGACATCCCTCTTTTGATGTATTCTCCTATGAGCTTTTGCAATATCTTAGTTCAATTAAGAACTCTACTAACCCAAAAGCTATAAAAACTATGGTTGTATGTGAAAAAAGGAAGATTCTTCAATTGCTTTACTCTTTGGCTTAATCAGTTGTACTTCTCCCCCTAGCATTGGTATATTGTAGGTTCTGAATAATGTTTGTTTGTTTATGGTTTACAATTTCTATAAGTACAACACCTTTACTGCAGTACTGTTTAATTCTACTTTGTATTGTACTGCTGTTGTATTGTGATGTAATCGTTCTACAAATGCGCACTCCAAAGCGTGCTGTCCCTGAATTGGGACACAGCTCCAGCCGTCCTCTCTCCCCAGCTCCTTGGGGTCTGCCAGGGGGGGGCGACACTACCTTTGGCTGCACCAGCTACAGCGGCCTGGCTAGCTATGGGTGAATCAAGGGTGCGACCCTGGCCTTCAGATCTGCAAATATGCTACATTTGTTACAGGTATCATTACTGCTAAAGGAGGCCGAGGAGTAACTAAACACAATGAGCAGGAAAGTGCAGGAGGGACAGGTGAAGGAGGGTCAGGTGAAGAGGCCATGGTGCTAGCGAGCTACAAGCTAAGCTAATCTAGCAAAACAGTAAAGACACAGTGAGTGAATACTTTTGCTATAAATTAGGGAGTGAGTACACAGAAAGTGTGCTTCGGATGAAGCACGTGAAGATTATACTATGAAAATATACTAAGAAGATATCTATAGGTTTTTCATTAAATTGGCTACAGAAAAAACACCACCGTGTGTTGCCTTGAAAAGCGCTATATAATAGGGGTGGGTTTTTATAATCGATTCATCAATTAAAATCGATTCTGGCTTGGATAACGTAAAATCGATTCATTAAAATCCCGAATCGATTTTTTAATATAAATTTATTTTGCCCGAAATGCCAGAATCTGTGGTGACATCTCACAAAATTTCAACAACCACCAAACAGCTAAGACAGTAAATGAGAGCAGGTACAAACACACAGCGTGACCCGCGGATCAGGATCAGTTAGATGTCGCCTTTCTCACAGTCGGGGCTGAAAGCCGACAGCTCGCTGATTCTGATCTGTCGGCGCTTTGTGTTCACGCCCTTTATGAGCCGATTCTAAAGCTGTTAGTTTGATGTCTCTCCAACAATATTGACCGAACCAGCAGCAAAAGAAGATCCAAACTACGCTTCACATAAACATCGTCATGGATTCACTCTTTTACTGTTTTGCTTCCATCGCGATGCACAGCTCTCTCTCTCTCTCTCGAACAGTTTCCCTTTCTTCATTATTCGCTTGCTTGTTACGCACAAGTCTACTGTTGCTTACAGCGCTGTCGGCCGCTTTTTTTTTCCCCTTTTACATTCTTCCAAAAAGAAAACCTCATTTCTGCTGTTCAATACTGAACAAATTTAAACTTTTTTTTTTTTTTCTGCCTGTCCCGTTTGGCTCTGTTGCATCAGAATTGTTGTCTAAAGGCAAAGAAAGATGCCCAACGGATTTACTTTACCAAACTGACCATCCCAGCCTTGCCATAATGGTCCATTTGATTCACCTTTTATTGTTTATTTTATTTTCACTTACTGAATACGGGAAAGACTTGACTGGAGGAAAGAAAGAGAAAGAGCTGAGAAGAGGGACGGGGGAGAAGGGAAAAAAAACAAAAACCAACAGAATGGGCAGGAAAAAACAATGCATCTATCGATCACCTGGATCACCTGTTGAGAAAGAAAAAAAGAAAACAAGCAGAAGAGAACAAGAGTAATAGAATAAACAACATCCCAATGATATATGGGAATATGACAGTAACAAATTTAAACTTTTTAAAATTATTCAAAACGCAAAATGCAAAACGCCGTGTCTCTAATAAAACCGCTGTAACGTCAGAGGTGATGTTCATGTGCTGATTAATGGTTTTCTTCCGTTTTTGATGTACTGCAGAATATTTTTATAAAATCCCAGAACAGGAAAATCACCTTCATGTTTTTCTGTGTTTTATCCTCAGCTACTTTGACACAAAGGTCTCTGCTGTGACGCTCACACCTGTGATAAAGTCTTGCGTGTGTCAGCTTCCTTTTTATTGATACAAAAATATGTAAATGTACTGATCTGAATTATATTTCTGACTGTCAAAATTTCCCAGATTTAAATCGAATCGAATCGAATTAAATCGAATCGTGGATCGAATCGATTCGGGACCTTGTGAATCGGAATTGAATCGATTCTAGAAATCAGTGACGATACCCAGCCCTACTATATAAATCCAATCCATTATTATTATTATTATTATTATTATTATTATTATTATTATTACCGCAGAGAGAGCGCACACTAGAGCTGTCTCCCAAAACCTAGGCCACATCCTTCGGAGGACCCGGCCTTCACGGTCTACATGGACCAGGTACTTCGAAGACCGAGAAAGCCGGAAGTGCAAGGCTGTGAAATGGAACAGTCTAGCCTTCAGATCTGCGTCACCAGCTGTCTCGGTGGAGTTTAATAAACTCGGTCGTCTGCTCCTTGCTATCTAAAATATAACAGTACACTGGAGTAAAATCTCGACCATCTCACATTTCTGTTTACTCGGTTTTCTGTTTGACGTTTCAGCTGTGTAAAAACCCCAGAGGAACCCACCCGAGGGATTAATAAAGTTTTATTTAAACTAATATAATCAAATAACTTTGATCTCAGCCAAAGTGATTTAGTCCAGAACAAATAAAACACTGGAAAAAAGCCAAACAATAACACTTTTAAGTTGAGTCTGAGTGGCTTATATATCATGTTTAACCTGGGTAGCAAAAGACCGTGGGGGTCTGAAAACGATGAAGCCGGGAGTTCACTGTTGTCGCCGGTTCGAGTGACCACTGAACCCTGGCTAGCTCTCGAGTGAGTGGGTAACAGACGTCTCCGAAAATGTCAGAGCACTTTTGCAAATATGTGGTGTCTTGATAAACTGAGCAGATATTTGAAGTTTACACAGCTACATTCTTGCCTGAAAATATGTTAAAAGTTTATTTTGTGACCCAGAAAAATTAATAAGAGTAATATTATTCCTTCTCTCACCCCAACCAATCACAGCAGATGGCCACCCTCCCTGAGCCTGGTTCTGCCGGAGGTTTCTTCCTGTTAAAAGGGAGTTTTTCCTTCCCACTGTCACCAAAGTGCTTGCTTATAGGGGGTCATATGACGGTTGGGCTTTTGTCTGTACCTATGAAGCGCCTTGAGACGACTTTTGTTGTGATTTGGCGCTATATAAATAAAATTGAATTGAATTGGATTATTAAAACTTAGTAGCCGTTACCATTGTGGGAAACTAGAATTGGCTGTGCTGTGCTATGAATTCTGGGATATGGTGGGCCACGAAGGATACACCTGACCCATCCTTCAAATCTGGGGAAAAGCAGGATGCATTTGGAGGAGTCTACGAATTGGGACAGCCTTTAGGTGACAATTAAAGCTTACAGCACCTGGTATTGCCATCCAAGTACTTATCAGGGCTGACCCTGTTTAGTTTATGACAGACCTTCCCAAAGTGTGGGGCCCAACCCCTAGGGGGGGCGTGGATGTGAGGATGTGTTCGTGCGTGCGTGCGTGTGCGCACAAAGGGGGGTCGCGAACATTTTTCTTGTAAAACAAAGGGGGGCCAGCAAAAAAAGTTTGGGAATCACTGGTTTATGAGATGAAACAAGATCAGACATGCTAGGGGTGGTGTGGCAGTACTTATATGGGCTCAAAATGTGGTCATAAATATTTTGTACTTGTAAATCGGTTTTGTACTTGTAAAAAAGATTTGTATGTGTAAAAAAGATTTGTGCGTGTGTAAAAAAGATTTGTATGTGTAAAAAAGATTTGTGCGTGTGTAAAAAAGATTTGTGTGTGGACTTAGCCAAGAAAAACCTGCAAGTTACAAGTACAAATTTTGACCCTATTTTTCTTCCTTTAAGCTGATTGGTCAATGTCATGTCAATCACAAATTAAACAATCCAATCGGAGAACAGATGGGTTTGGCTGTCGGGGGGGGGGGGGGGGGGGGGGGCGCTTTTTTGAACTGCAGGTCCTTGAAGGGTGATACAGTTTGAAGCTGGAGGATCTCTATATAAATATCCGATAGCAGCTCGGTCCCCTTACTTTCAGCAGCTGTTGAAAGGATAAAGTTGTGCTATATCAGTGGTTAGAAACACC
This sequence comes from Mchenga conophoros, assembly GCF_057382185.1. Lineage (NCBI taxonomy): Eukaryota > Metazoa > Chordata > Actinopteri > Cichliformes > Cichlidae > Mchenga > Mchenga conophoros. The sequence continues at coordinate 35,935,498 of NC_140534.1, forward strand.
ATTATTACTTTAGGATTAGTTTAACACAACGTCAGGGCTGACCCGGGACCATTGCTGTGAGTCACAGTGCGCAGCATAAAAGTCCTTTCACATCGGACGCAGGATGTGCTGCTAATGCTAACTGCTAACTAAAAGCAAAGGATCCAGAATTTGTTGCTGGCTGCTGGGCTCTGTGGGTCTTTGCAGTGTGACACAAAAATCACCAAACTCAGGCGACCACAGACTGTTTTCCTTCCTGGTGATGAAGGAAAACGCTGGGTTGGCATGTAAAAGGGCATTTATTCCCTTCAAGGACCTGCAGTTCAAAAAAAGTGCCCCTAAGACAGCCAAACCCATCTGTTCTCTGATTGGATTGTTACATTTGTGATTGACATGACATTCACCAATCAGATGAAAGGAAGAAAAATAGGGTCAAAATTCGTACTTGTAATTTGCAGGGTTTTTTTTTTTGGCTAAGTCCACACACAAAATTTTTTTACACATACAAATCCTGATTTACAAGTACAAAATATTTATGACCACATTTTGAGCCCATATACTTCTAACACTGGAAACAGTTCATCACATTGAGCACAGTCACTTCTTGTGTCACATGCTTTTCTTTGACATGTGTCAAATCAAATCAAATACTGTGTTTTAGAGTTTAGTGCTCTAGTCAGTAATTGGATATCCAACTAATAGTTTGGTTTGTTTGTAAAAGTTCAAATATAATCCACCATTTCAACATTCTTTAGTCTGATTCATATTTTCAGGTCTTTAAATGTATGAATTTAGATGTGTCAGATGGTGAAGAACATGTGAGAAAAAAAATCTATAGCTTTGTTAAAGTTTCCTGAAGACTGCTTGAAACTGCTTCCTGTTGGCTTCAGCTGTTTGGAGTTTCCATTTTCTAAACTTCTACATTCTGAACCTTCTTCAGCTCTGAACAGATGATGAAACACTGAATGATTTCAAGCACTTTGTCTAATAAACTTACATCTTTCATTCTTTATACAGATTGAAGGGCTGTGATCCATCAGAGATCAGCTTGCTGATCGCAGCTCTGAAGTCCAACTCCTCCTATCTGAAACGTCTGGACCTGAGAGGTGACAGTTTTCCCCCGAATGCGAACAAGCTGCAGGATCCAGGAGTGAAGCATCTGTGTGGTTTTCTGGAGAGTCCAGGATGTAAACTTGAAACTCTGAGGTCAGTCAGCATGTGACTGTAGCTCAGGAGGTAAAGCAAGTCACCAACTGACCGGAAGGTTAGGGGTTCAATCCCTGGTTCCTCCAGTCTGCATGTCAATTCAATTTTATTTATATAGCACCAAATCATAACAACAGTCGCCTCAAGGTGCTTTATATTGTACAGTAGATCATACAATAATAGATACAGAGTAAAACACAACAATCATATGACCCCCTATGAGCAAGCATTTTGGCGATAGTGGGAAGGAATGTCTGAAAAATGTAAGAAAAATGTTTTCTATAACTTTGTTGGAATTTCTGGAAAATTGAAAGCTGCTTCCTGTTGGCTTGAGCTGTTTGGAGTTTCCATTTTCTAAACTTCTACATTCTGAACCTTCTTCAGCTCTGAACAGATGATGAAACACTGAATGATTTCAAGCTCACACTTTGTCTGTCTAATAAACGTACATCTTTCATTCTTTATACAGATTGGTGAGCTGTGGTTTGTCAGAGATCAGCTGTGATTATCTGGCAGCAGCACTGAAGTCCAACCCCTCCCATCTGAGAGAGCTGGATCTGAGTAATAATAACTTGCAGGACATGGGGGTGAAGCAGCTGTGTGTTTTTCTGAAGAGTCCAGGATGTGGACTTGAAACTCTGAGGTTAGTCACCATGTTTTAGTAGTGCTGAGATGACTGAGATAAGATAAGATAAACCTTTATTAGTCCCACACATGGGAAATATGTTGTTCACAGCATAAAGTGGACAGTGCAAAGTTGCAGCTGCAAAAATTAAGAAGAGCAAAGGAATAGAATAAGATTAAAAGAATACCATAATATATACAACAGAATAAAATACTATGTTGTCGGAAAAAACAATTACACTTAGTGTTATTGCACATGTGTGGATGTGTGTGTTTGGTCAGTTGAAGTCTTTGTTGGGGAGTCTGACAGAAGCAAGGAGGAAAGACCTTCTGAATCTCTCCGTCCCACATCGTGGGTGCTTCCTGTTGGCTTCAGCTGATTGGAGTTTCCATTTTCTAAACTTCTACATTCTGAACCTTCTTCAGCTCTGAACAGATGATGAAACACTGAATGATTTCAAGCACTTTGTCTAATAAACTTACATCTTTCATTCTTTATACAGATTAAAGGACTGTGGTTTGTCAGAGACCAGCTGTGATTATCTGGCAGCAGCACTGAAGTCCAACCCCTCCCATCTGAGACTGCTGGACCTGAGTAATAATAACTTGCAGGACATGGGGGTGAAGCAGCTGTGTGTTTTTCTGAAGAGTCCAGGATGTGGACTTGAAACTCTGAGGTTAGTCACCATGTTTTAGTAGTGCTGAGATGACTGAGATAAGATAAGATAAACCTTTATTAGTCCCACACATGGGAAATATGTTGTTCACAGCATAAAGTGGACAGTGCAAAGTTGCAGCTGCAAAAATTAAGAAGAGCAAAGGAATAGAATAAGATTAAAAGAATACCATAATATATACAACAGAATAAAATCCTATGTTGTTGGAAAAAACAATTACACTTAGTGTTATTGCACATGTGTGGATGTGTGTGTTTGGTCAGTTGAAGTCTTTGTTGGGGAGTCTGACAGCAGCAAGGAGGAAAGACCTTCTGAATCTCTCCGTCCCACATCGTGGGTGCTGCAGCCTGTCACTTTGGCGACAGTGGGAAGGAAAAATCTCCCTTTTAACAGGAAGAAACCTCCGGCATAACCAGGCTCAGGGAGGGGCGGGGCCATCTGTTGCAACCGTTGGGGTGAGAGAAGGAAGACAGGATAAAGACATGCTGTGGAAGAGAGACAGAGGTTAATAACAGATATGATTAAATGCAGAGAGGTCTATTAATACATAGTGAGTGAGAAAGGTGACTGGAAAGGAAAAACTCAATGCATCATGGGAATCCCCCGGCAGCCTACGTCTATTGCAGCATAACGAAGGGAGGATTCAGGGTCACCTGGTCCAGCCCTAACTATATGCTTCAGCAAAAAGGAAAGTTTGAAGCCTAATCTTAAAAGTAGAGATAGTGTCTGTCTCCTGAATCCAAACTGGAAGCTGGTTCCACAGAAGAGGGGCCTGAAAACTGAAGGCTCTGCCTCCCATTCTACTTTTAAATACTCTAGGAACAACAAGTAGGCACTTTCTAGTCCCTGTCAGGACTCTTGCTGCAGCATTTTGGATTAGCTGAAGGCTTTTCAGCGAGTTCTTTGGATATCCTGATAATAATGAATTACAGTCGTCCAGCCTGGAAGTAATAAATGCATGAACTAGTTTTTCAGCGTCACTCTGAGACAGGATATTTCTAACTTTAGAGATGTTGCGCAAATGGAAGAAAGCAGTCTTACAGATTTGTTTAATATGTGCGTTGAAGGACATGTCCTGGTCAAAAATGACTCCAAGGTTCCTCACAGCGTTACTGGAGGCCAAGGTAATGCCATCCAGAGTAAGAATCTGCTTAGATACCATATTTCTAAGCTTTTGAGGGCCGAGTACAATAACCTCAGTTTGATCTGAATTAAGAAGCAGAAAGTTAGCGGCCATCCAGGTCTTTATGTCTTTAAGACATTCCTGCAGTTTAACTCATTGGTGTGTGTTATCTGGCTTCATGCACAGATAGAGCTGGGTGTCATCTGCATAGCAGTGTAAATGTATGCTATGTCTTCTAATGATGCTGCGTAAGGGAAGCATGTATAATGTAAACAGAATTGGTCCTAGCACTGAACCCTGTGGAACTCCATAATTAACCTCAGTGTGTGAAGAGGACTCTCCATTTACATGAACAAACTGGAGTCTATTAGATAGATATGATACAAACCACTGCAGCACAGTACCTGTAATACCTACAGCATGTTCTAATCGCTCTAATAGGATATTATGGTCGACAGTATCGAACGCTGCACTGAGGTCTAGCAGGACAAGCACAGAGATGAGTCCACTGTCAGAGGCCATAAGAAGATCATTTGTAACCTTCACTAAAGCTGTTTCTGTGCTGTGCTGAGCTCTGAAACCTGACTGAAACTCTTCAAATAAACCATTCCTCTGCAGATGATCTGTTAGCTGTTTGACAACTACTCTTTCAAGGATTTTTGATATGAAAGGAAGGTTGGAGATTGGCCTATAATTAGCTAAGACTGCTGGGTCTAGAGATGCTTTTTGAGTAAAGGTTTAACTACAGCCAGCTTGAAGGCCTGTGGTACATAGCTGATCATTAGAGATAGGTTGATCATATTTAAGATCGAAGAATTAATTAATGGCAGGACTTCTTTGAGCAGTTTTGTAGGAATGGGGTCTAAAAGACACGTTGATGGTTTGGAGGAAGTAAGTATTGACGTTAACTCAGAAAGATCAATTAGAGAAAAAGAGTCTAACTTAACATCAATGGTCCTAAGAGTAGCTGTAGATAATATTACATCTGTGGGATGATTATTGGTAATTTTTCTCTAATGATAAAAATGTTATTTGTGAAGAAGTTCATGAAGTCATTACTAGTTAACGTTAAAGGGATGGTTGGCTCAACAGAGCTCTGACTGTTTGCCAGCCTGGCTACAGTGCTGAAGAGAAACCTGGGGTTGTTCTTATTTTCTTCAATCAGTGATGAATAGTAAGATGTTCTGGCTTTGCGGAGGGCTTTCTTATAAAGCAGCAAACTATTTCTCCAGGCTAAATGATGATCCTCTAAATTTGTGACACGCCATTTCCTCTCCAGCTTACGAGTGTCTGTGAAGGTTCTCAGTCATCCAGGTCATCGTAGTCTAAGGAGCTTGGAAAGAAAAGCGTCTGGACTTCTTTGAGTTGCTTGAAGACGTTTCACCTCTCATCTGAGAAGCTTCTTCAGTTCTGAGGTCAAATGGTGGAGAGTCCCAGATTTAAACCTAGTGGGAGTTTCCCCCCAAAGAGGGACAAAGGGCCCTCTGATGATCCTCTACCTAATCACATGAGCTGAGGTGTGAAAATGGGTGTGGGTCACAATCAGCCAGGGTTTCGGGCAAGCTCATTGTGAAACCTGGCCCCACCCTATCATGGGATTTCCTGAGGTCAGATGGCCCAGGATGTGAGTGGGGAGTGGTGTGTGTGTGTGTGTGTGTGTGTGTGTGTGTGTGTGTGTGTGTGTGTGTGTGTGTGTGTGTGTGTGTAACAGAGAGAGAGAGAGACCAACTTTAGGGCAGCATCTCATTGTTTCAAACACACACTTTGTCTAAAAACTTATCCAAACATTTTTTATTCTCTATTCAGATTGGAGACCTGTGGTTTGTCAGAGATCAGCTCTCTGATCTCAGCTCTCTCCAAGTCCAATCCCTTTCATCTGAAACATCTGGACCTGAGTAACAACAACTTGAGGACTTCAGAAGTGGAGCAGCTACGTAGCTTTCTTGAGAGTTTAGCCTGCAGACTGGTGTATCATGGGTCAGTGGACGTGTTTTAGTTGTGCTGAGATGAATATGATGTGAAAGTTGTGCTGACACTAAACTGCAGACGTAAGACTGATATTATACTGATCCACACTGAGGATCTTCATGGTAAGTCTGTCTTCTTCTGCTCTGGTTTAGTCCATTGACTGCAGCAGAACAATGTTCACATTTCAAACCTTCAAAGGAAAAGAAAAACCCTCCACTGGATGATTGACTGTGAAACTGTGACACACTTCACTTTGAAATATGCAATTTTCTCATTCAGTTTATTCTCATGTTTTGTTTTAGTTCAAACTGAGGCCTGGTGTGGTAGCTGTAGCACATTAAAACAAATACAGTGCGTTAGTTCCTATGTTGGCACATATAAAAAGTTGGTGGAATTCGGGGAACTTGATTAAAGTTGCCAAGCTACAATGGACACCTGCTAAATATGCTCGCCGATAATGCTGCTGTACAAATGTTTAAGAGTCAAGTTAGCATTAGCATCCATTGGAATTTCTCTAGAGAAATCATAACTGCAATAAACTCTCTGGGAAGATTTAACAGTCACATACTACAACTGTGTTGGTGCACCAGCTATCAGTACTGTAGACATAGAGACATCCTCTTACTTCCTCTTGCTGTAGTTACTGGTTCAGTCATAATGTAAAGCCATGTAACATGTTAGCAGCAGAGTCTCAGGTGAATGTATGAAGCAAAGTTTCTATAATCAACAGGGTGCAACTGGGTCCTATTCCTCAAGTTCAAACCGGGGTTGAAACTAAAGATTATTTGATTGATTAAGTTCTTATCACAACTGGGGCAGCAGTCGTGTGGTGGTGAGTAAGGAGGATCCAAATAGCAGACAGTGGCAGAGGTGTAAGTGAGTTTTAATTGCAGTGAACAATAACCGAGGTGTGGGCAGAACCGAACATAAACCTAAACTGGGAAAACTAACACAAAAGGAAGACATGGGGCGAGGAGTAGAGAGACACGGTGAAACACAGGATAACGCTAAATACACAGAAGATTCACAGAGAAACACACACGATGCGACGAGGAGCACAGGCAGTATAAACGCAGTATAAATACACACACCAGGTAATCAGGAAATGGCAGACAGGAGGGGACACAGCTGGAACTAATGGACATAATGTCTGTGAAGGTTCTCAGTCATCCAGGTCATCGTAGTCAAAGGAGCTTGCAAAGAAAAGTGTCTGGACTTCTTCAAGTTGCTTGAAGACGTTTCACCTCTCATCCGAGAAGCTTCTTCAGTTCTAAGGTCAAATGGTGGAGAGTCCCAGATTTAAACCTAGTGGGAGTTTCCCCCCACAGAGGGACAAAAGGACCCCCTGATGATCCTTTAATCACCTGAGCCAAGGTGTGAAATTGGGTGTGGGACCCAATCAGCCAGAGTTTCGGGTGAGTTCATTGTGAAACCTGGCCCCACCTTGTCATGCGAATTCGCATCAGGGGGTCCTTTTGTCCCTCTGTGGGGGTCACTCCCACTAGGTTTATATCTGGGACTCTCCACCATTTGACCTTAGAACTGAAGAAGCTTCTCGGATGAGAGGTGAAACGTCTTCAAGCAACTTAAAGAAGTCCAGACGCTTTTCTTTGCAAGCTCCTTTGACTAATGGACATAACGAGACACAAACCTACAAAGTAAAACAGGAAACTCACAGACTGTTTCACAATACCAACTCTGGGACACGAACAGGACACACAGGAGAGACAAAGGTAGGGATGATAGAAACACACAACTCAAACCCTAAGAACAAATACAAAACAGCAGAAACTGGAAAATAATAACAATAAACTCAAAACACTGGGACCCAGGACCATGACAGTTCTTCCTTATTGGAATATATTTTGTTTAAAACTGTAACTCTAACAGAGAGGGAGCATTCAAGGACGCAATTCAATATGTTGTAGCTGCTGCTTATATCCAGTATACATAATCTGTGAGTGCACTGATCATTGTTTTCAGGACATCCCAATCTTTCACAATATGCAGCTGCAGGGTTGTCACATGAATGTATAAATGGCTATAATGTTACCAAGAAAAAATAAAAGCCAGCCTCTATCTGATAGAAGTTTGTTGAAATGAGACATAGAAGACGTTTTGTGACAACAGGTGTAACCCAGCACCTTCTGGGATAAGCTGAGAGCTCTTGTGTAGCAGGCAGATCACTCAGTGTGAGGAGTGTGAGTAGGATCTCTATCACATAGAGTTAAGGAGAAAAAAGGCAAGGCTTTTATTGAAAACATCAACAATTTGCATCATCATCAAAATGCATCACTGATTTCATGAAACCAGCTGTTGTTCTTTGTGCTACAGCATGAAACGCTAACATCATGACATCATCAACACTTGACATGAAACCGGTTTTCGTTCTGTTCTGCACTCTCTGTAGGAAAGTTAAGATAATACTAAATTACTCTATTGTTACTACTACTATATTTCTGATCAAATCCTTTTTTGATTGCTGACCAATCAGAGCTCCGTATATAAATTTTTAGTTCTGAAAGCATTAATATGTCATCGAGAGCAGGACACCTGTTTGTACATGTTGACCTCAGATCAGACCTGCTTGTAGTCTGATCCTTATTCTTTCCTCTCAGAGCATTTAACTCCAATGAGCCTGTGCCTGAAATAATAAAAACTTAGACTGTCTTCAAACATTAATTTTTAAAACATCATGAAATACTTGATTATAATATTGGAAGACTGTAATATTGATCAGTCTGTTAGCTTATATAGTTAACTTTCTTTCCTTATTCAAACAGGCTAAACTTTATTAATACAGCAGATCAAATAGTTTAAAACACTCACACATTCATTCAGTTCTATTAATACTAAAGTCCCATACAGAGCTTCCTTTATAAAATCAGCGACACTGAGGTCAGTACACTTATCCATATTAGTGATTGGCCAGATGCTGCTAGCCCCACCCTCTTTTTATCTGAACATGCAGGTTTAACCCTGAGTTGACTTAATTCAAATAAATGTAATTGCTTTGCTTTTCTTTTCTTTTTGCCTGTCCTGTTTGGATCTTTAGCCATCAGAATTGTTGTCTGAAGGCGAAGAAAGATGCCAAGTGGATTTACATTACCAATTGGATCATCATGGCCTTGCCATATTGGTCCATTTGATTGACCTTTATTATGATTATATATTTATTTTATTTTATTTTCAATTGTTACAGACGTGACTGGGGTATAGGACAGGGAGAAAGAAAGAGAGAGAGAGAGAAAGAAAAATAGAAGGGGGAAGAGATGGTGAGAAAGGGGGGAAGCAAAAAAAACAACAAAACAAAACACCTGGATCACCTGTATGGGGATAAGAAAAAACAGAAGAGAAAACAAACACAAAAGAGCAACATAATAAACCCCCAGGCCCAGAGGCCAGAAGCCTGAGGGTTCCCCACCCCCGAGAAGAGGCCCAGACAGGCCAAAGGCGCCAGGCCCCGCCAAGCGGCCACCAGGAGTGAGCCGGTACATACATGAGCGCCCAGCCCCAGACACCAAGAACCACCGACACACCAACATCTGAGGGCATCAGCCACTGGCAGGGAGTGTGGTGAGGGGAGATAGGCTTCCATACCTCGGAGAGCCTGAGATGTTCCCAGAGAGGTGGAGTCTAAGACCCAACCTGACATATAGACATAGATGAAGAGGCACACGCGGACACAAACGTGTATTCCCACCCCCATATACACCAGCAAATACTCGGCACTCACCCGACATGGAGACAGAAACAAATAGACACACATTCACACTCCCCAAACATGCTCTATATCCCAGGTCCGGGTACACTTCGCCCCTCTGGGGGTGGGGGTACCCGGACCTGGAGATGTAACCCTTCTCTCTGGGGTGGAGGAAAGCAGACCGCCTCCTTATCTGCAGTAGTAGGGAGGCCCTGCATCTCAGACCCCAATCCGACGGCCACCACCATTAATCTGACCCACCAAGTGGAATAATCTGATTACTCAATACTTCAACTGAAATAAAAGTTAGACAAACTTGACCTGAGAGAAGAAAATAAGATTATTAAAAGTTCAGTCAACTGGACCTTTGAATTCTGTGATCTCAGAGCTACTAAAAAGAAATGTGCTGTTTTATTTTAGCAACTTTTAGCAACTTGAACAAACTCAACTGTTCATGTTGGGTTCCTCTGAAATAAAATTAGGTTCATTAGGATTAGGTCTGGGTTTCCTCTGATCAGGTTTTTTGATCTTCTGCTGTTTTTAGATCAGAGCTCCTGACCCTCAGGTTTTATAGGTTTGGTCTAATCACTGGGGATTCTGGTTTTCTTATTAACATCATGTCATTGCAGCAAATAAACAGTAGAATCCAAAACCCTTCAGATCCAGAGACGATGATGTTGTAACACTCTGATCCTGATTCACTCTGTTTCCTCAGTTCTAAATATCCTCTCATGTTTTATAGATCTAAGACATCTGTTCAGGAGCAGCTGTTAGACCTGTTGGATGATTTGGGAGAGGAGGAGCTGAAACTTTTTCACTGGTACCTGCAGAATGTGCCTGTAGGTGATTTTCCAACCATGAAAAAAAGTCATCTGGAGAAAGCAAGCAGAAGGAGAACAGTGGATCTTATGGTGGCGACATATACTGACAATGTGATGGAGGTGGCCAGATTAATTTTAGAGATGACAAAGGAAGGTCAGTATAAAAAAAAAACACCTGGTCCAGTCTACAGACACAACTGTTTGAGTTATTTTACAAAATGTCTTTCAGAGCAGTTTCAGTTTGACTTTATTTTCTTAAACTTGTTTTTTCTCCACAGCTGATATTTGTGAACAAAAGAAAAACATTTTCAGGGTTTTTTTTTATTTCCTGGAGTCAAGTCATTTAAGTTTTTACTTCTAAAATGGCAAAATGATTTAAAATGCAACTGAACAGGATATTGCTCAGCATCAGCAGCTTCAGCAACACATAGGTATTCAGTAGATTGTCTGAGGAGACATCTGAAAGATCAGCACAGAGTTACTTATTGTGAATTGCCAGATTAAATGTGTTGGTTATAGTGAACACTTTATCAACTTTATCACAAAAACCTCAGGCCCCTTCTCCATTTCCCTTTACTTGGTCCCCACAGGGCTTTACGTATCTGGGAATTAGAGTCACACCCACCTTTGACCAGATGTATAAAATTAATTTTAGCCCCCTATTTTAGCAGGTCAAATTAGATTTGGAGAGACTATAATCCTTACATCTATCTTGGCTCGGGCATATCGCTCTTCTGAAATACAGATGGTTCCGACGCTCTTCACAAACAAAACTATTCAAACTCTAAAAGGCTGGTTTAGCTCCTTTATTTGGGCAGGGAGGAAACCGTGTCTTAATAATAATAATAATAATAGATACTTTATTGATCCCCATGGGGAAATTACTTGTTCTTCTCTGCATTTGACCCATTCACTCAGTGAAGCAGTGGGCAGCCACTAAGAAGGCGCCCGGGGAGAAGTGTGTAGGGACGGTACCTTGCTCAGGGGTACCTCAGGGTAGCCATTAAGTGGATTTGAACCCCCGACCTTCCGATCATGGGGCGACCACTTTACCTACTGAGCTATCCCTATCCCTTAAAATATCCACATTATGTCTTTCATCCTCAAAAGGGGGCCTTGATTTCCCAGATATAAGGAAGTATCAGCTGAGCACCCATATGCATATAGCTGCCGATTGGGTACAACAGCCTGCTCCTGTGTGGTTGGATATTGGGAGCTCCAACTTCCCTTTTAAAAATATTGCTTTTTGTGGGAAAACTGAAGACCTTAAGGATGTTCTGTAGCAACCTACTCACACATGATCCCCCAGGGATCAATAAAGTATTCTGATTCTGATTCTGATTATCTACTGTTAGAGCTTAGCGAATGGTTCAAAAACTAGAAGGAAGGGCTCACTTAACATCTCTTTTCACTCCCTTTTCCAATTTTCCTCTCTTTCTGGACCACCGACCCCGGCTTTTGGAACTGGGCTGCCAATGGTTTTTCTACCTTTTCTGACTTAATGGACAGAAAAGGAATTACATATAGAGATGAGTGACGAAGTCTGGGAGAATGCTAAATCTCTAAGCGTCTGTAATAAAGTAAAGGCAATCCAAATTAACATTCTACACAGAGCTCACATATCACCTTGTCAACACCATAAATACAATTCAGACCTTTCTCTGCTGTACCCTAAATGTAAAATAGAGGAGGGCAACCTCACGCACTGATCTATGATCTTGCGGGAAAATACAACAATTTTGGTTTGTCATAAAGTGTGAACTGGATAAGATCTTCACCACTGACAATGAATGTAATCCATTGTGTATGCTACTTGAATAGAATAGAATAGAATTCAACTTTATTGTCATTGCACAGGTACAGGGCAACGAAATGCAGTTTGCATCCATCCAGAAGTGCTTAGTGATATAGATATATTACAATATATATTAGCAATAATATAGATATGTAAGTATATTACAGAAATGGGTCTACTTTGTTATAATGTACACGGTATGAAGTATGTTGTGAATATTCTATAACTATAAGTATGTACAGGCTGTAGTGAGTACAAGCTATGTACAGGATATGAACAGGATATAAATATGAAAAACTATACAGAATATGAAATAAATAACTTTACAGAATCTGAGATATACAGCTATACAGAAATGGGAACTATGCAAGTTGTAAACAGTTGTAGGGTTAAAGATTATCGAATGTACAGAATGATTATTTACACAGAGCTATACAGTAGTGCAGTTAAGATAAGTGAGGGTGTAGATAGTTTCTACAGAGGCTATATAAAGTGCTAGTGGTTGTGAGTGGTGGTTCACTCCATGTTATTATTGTGTGTTTGAGGGTACAGTTGTCCATTGTGTGTGTGTGTAGGTGGTTGTGGATGTGTGTATGTTCAGTCCATGAGTTAACGTGGGTCAGATGTCAGGAGGCAGAGTTCAGGAGTCTGACAGCTGTGGGGAAGAAGCTGTTCCGGTACCTGGTGGTCTTAGTCCGGAGGCTCCTGTAGCGCCTCCCAGAGGGCAGGAGGGTGAAGAGTCCATGTGATGGGTGACTGGGTTCTTTGATGATTTTCCCAGCCCTTTTCAGACACCGCTTCCTGTAGATGTCTTTTATGGCAGGAAGTGGTGCTCCGGCGATGCGCTGGGCAGTTTTCACGACCCTCTGCAACGCCTTCCGGTCCGAGGCAGAGCAGTTCCCGTACCAGACTGTTATACAGTTGGTCAGGATGCTCTCGATGGTGCAGCGATAGAAGTTCACCAGGATGTCTGAGGACAGGTGGTTCTTCCTCAGAGTCCTCAAGAAGAAGAGGCGCTGGTGAGCCTTCTTGACCAGCTTGGAGCAGTTGGTCGTCCAGGTGAGATCCTCGGAGATGTGGACTCCCAGGAACTTGAAGCTGCTCACACGCTCCACAGCCGTCCCCTTAATGTGGATGGGTGGATGTGGGTCAGCATTCCTCCTGTAGTCCACGATGAGCTCCTTGGTCTTCTCGGTGTTAAGCAGCAGGTTGTTTGTGTCGCACCACTCAGCCAGACGATCCACCTCCTCCCTGTAGGCGGCCTCATCGTTGTCACTGATGAGGCCAATCACCGTGGTGTCATCTGCAAACTTAATGATGGTGTTGGAACCATCAGCAGGTCTGCAGTCGTGGGTGAAGAGGGAGTAGAGGAAAGGGCTCATCACACAGCCTTGTGTGTGTGTGTAGATGAGCAGTGGTTATCCAGCCGGACATGTTGGGGGCGGTTGGTCAGGAAGTCCAGTAACCATTTGCAGATGAGGGAACTGATGCCCAGGTCTGTCAGTGTCCTGATGAGTTGTGAGGGGTGGATTGTATTGAATGCTGAACTGAAGTCTATAAACAGCATTCTGGCGTAGGTGTTGTTGTTGTCCAGGTGTGAGAGGACAGAGTGCAGTGCGATGGAGACTGCATCCTCTGTGCTCCTGTTCTGGCGGTATGCGAATTGGTGGGGGTCCAGGGTGGGGGGGAGACAGGATTTGAAGTGTGCTAGGACCAGCTGCTCTAAGCACTTAGTGATGATGGGGGTGAGTGCTACTGGGCGGTAGTCATTGAGGAAAGATGGGTTGGAGTTTTTGGGTATCGGGACGATGGAGGTGGATTTGAAGCAGGCCGGTACCACAGCGTGGGCCAAGGACAGGTTGCATATGTCTGTCAGCACTCCTGCAAGCTCCTCAGAACACGCTCTGAGAACACACCCGGGGATGCCATCAGGACCTGCAGCCTTGTGGACATTGATCCTGCTCAGCACCGCTCCTACATTGGTGGGGGAGAGAGTCATAGGTTGGTGGTCTGGCGTCATGTCTGCTTTGGTTGTGATTGTGGGGTTCCCTCGCTCAAAACGAGCATAAAAGTTGTTGAGCTCGTTGAGGAAGGAGACATCAGAGGATGCGGGGGAGGGTTTGGTGGTCCTGTAGTCTGTGATGGTCTGGAGTCCTTGCCACATGCGTCGGGGGTTGGAGTTGGAGAAGTGTTCTTCTACCTTCTTTTTGTAATGGTGTTTGGCTTTTTTGATGCCCTTCTTTAGATTAGCCCTGGCTGTACTGTAGGCGTGTGCATCTCCTGACCTAAAGGCAGTGTTGCGGGCCTTCAGGAGGAGACGAACATCCCGGTTCATCCAAGGCTTCTGGTTGGGGTACATGGTGATCCGTTTCTGGGTGGTGACACTGTCTGTGGTTTTGGAGATGTAATCCAGTACAGATGAGGCGTACTGGTCCAGGTCTGTGTGGGTGAACATATTCCAGTCTGTGTTTTTAAATCTGTCCTGGAGCACTGCGTCTGTCCCCTCTGGCCACACTTTAATTGTCCTCACAGCAGGTTTCACACGTTGGATGAGTGGTGAATACCTAGGTGTGAGGAACAGGGAGAGATGGTCCGATTGTCCAATGTGGGGGAGGGGTGTGGCTTTACTTGGAGTGGCGAATGACAAAATCAGGGGGAAGTTTAGAAAGCAGCTCAACAGGCTGTTAAAGTTCTTTGCAAGGAAATGTGTCCTTTTGAACTGGATCAAGGACACGGCCCCATCTAAGACTCAATGGCACTGGATAGTACTGGAACATGTGTCACTAGATTTCCTAACATGTAAGTTACATACTAGGGGAAAGAAGTTTCATAAAATATGGATACCATTTATGGCATATGCCGGTTTGCTGAAAAGGCTGCTGCTATTTTACATATGAGTATAGCTAACTGTATCTCATAATCAAAGTGTCTGGATCTTTATTTATTTGTATTCTTGAGCCAGGTTGTCTGTTTTGTGTGTTCTGTTGGTTTTGTTTTGTTTAATGGCGGTGTTATTGTAAAAGTTTAAAACTCAATAAATACATGGAAGAAAAACAAATATGTGAGAGCAGCACAGTGATGCTGACTGCACTCCTCTCTCCTCATGACTCTGCCTCTCCTTCTCTAAATTCATCTCAGGTGTGAGGGACTAAGACACTATGTGAGGAACTGAGGATGCACAATCTGAGATATAAAACAGGGGTGTGTTACCCCAGCTTTCAGTACTTGCAGCACATACACTACCTTTAGTAAACTGTGAAATAATGAATCATCAGTTACCTGAATGTGTGGGCAGCAGCAACAAACAGGACCTCAGTAACCTGTACATGACATCTGACCAAGTAACACATCTGACTGACCTTTGCTGCCCAGTAACTTATACTACCTCAATATTTTTTCATATACATATGTGGTGGGGCGTGGTCTGCGGTGCCGTGCGGACGCACCTGCACGGCATCCGCAATCACGCCCGCCGTGTTAAAACACGGGGACTCAGGGGTTGGTGTGGTTGTGGTGTGACGTGAATTAAATACAGATGGCTCTGAACGGTGCTCCGTGGTCCCGCCGTGCCTTATTCATGCCACAACATACATAAAATTACAAAGTAAATATCACAGAGCACTTTTAATCTGGGGAAAAGAGACTAACTGTAAAAAACAACAACTGTCACGGTTGTTAAAGAGTGGACTCAGGCGCGGAGCTCAGAAATAATGACAGTGCATTTATTTACAGTGCAGCAAGGTGACAACAGTTAAACTGTGCAACAATGGTGATAGTGCGTCCCTCCTTCCGTGTAAGCCCGTGCGTGGTAGTGAGTGCCCGTCTCTCCTCCAAGTGCTTCCTTAGTGTCGGTAAATCCTCCGTCAATCCCAGGGTGAACACACACACACACACACACACACACACACACACGCACACACACACATACACACACATACACGCACACACACACACACGACAGCAGAATGAGTACGAAGATCAGACAGCACTTCAATAACGTTAGCGACTCAAAAACACTACCAGGCTTAGTGCAATACTCCAGCGCTGTCTGTCGCTCAGCCACACCATTAAGTAGCCCTGCTGAAGATGCTAGTTGATTGGCAGCAGCTGGTGGATTGACTGCAGGTGCGGCAGCTCCGGGCGACAGCACTTCCGGGTCGGAGGTAGCCTGTTGCTAGGTTACCTCCTAACACATCACAGCGGAGCCGGAGGGGAAGACAGGGCGATAGGAGAGACACATACACACGCACACAGATATACACACACTGGCAGGTCGACCGGTCAGGGCGCCGTCAGCTCCTGACAACAACAACAAAATAAACCAAAACATATACCTCACATTATGTGATATCTCATGTTTGTTTTTTGGCTGCAGCCTTTTTCCTTCTTAATGATATGTTAAAGTTTGTACACTCCCATTTAGTGTCTGCACTAAACTCACGTCTTTATATTTGCTGCATATATACATAAAATTTAACTGAATGAGGTAAAGTCCTTCACCTTAACCATCAAATTGGTTCACATACTTCAAACCTACACTCAGTGTATGACTCGCTACCTTCGTGGCTTGTGGACAAGCAGTTACAATGATTTGATAATTATTAATTAAAATAATTCAAATGAGTTCATAACTGTAACTTAAAATGTGATAATGATCTGAGTGCATATTCAGATAGATTCATGTATAAATGCAGGTGAATTACTTTTTCCTTCACCTCTACAGGCAAAGATCTAATTGTCGGTTGTTGTTTCATTCAGACTCTCTTCAGGCCTGTCAGCTCAAACTCAAGTCAAACCTGAAGCAGAAGTTCCAGTGTGTGCTCGAGGGGATTTCTACAACAGAAAACCCGACCCTCCTGAGTCAGATCTACACAGAGCTCTACATCACAGAGGGAGGGACTGCAGAGGTCAATGATGAACATGAGGTCAGACAGATTGAAACAGCATCCAGGAAACCAGACAGACCAGAAACTACAATCAGACAAGAAGACATCTTTAAACTCCCACCTGGAAGAGATAAACCAATCAGAACAGTGCTGACAATGGGAGTGGCTGGCATTGGGAAAACAGTCCTAACACAGAAGTTCACTCTGGACTGGGCTGAAGACAAAGCCAACCAGGACATCCAGTTCATATTTCCATTCACTTTCAGAGAGCTGAATGTGCTGAAAGAGGAAAAGTTCAGCTTGGTGGGACTTGTTCATCACTTCTTTACTGAAACCAAAAAAGCAGGAATCTGCAGCTTTGAAGACTTCCAGGTTGTGTTCATCTTTGATGGTCTGGATGAGTGTCGACTTCCTCTGGACTTCCACAAAACTAAAATCCTGACTGATGTTACTGAGTCCACCTCAGTGAATGTGCTGCTGATAAACCTCATCAGGGGGAAACTGCTTCCCTCTGCTCGCCTCTGGATAACCACACGACCTGCAGCAGCCAATCAGATCCCTCCTGACTGTGTCGGCATGGTGACAGAGGTCAGAGGGTTCACTGACCCACAGAAGGAGGAGTACTTCAGGAAGAGATTCAGAGATGAGGAGCAGGCCAGCAGGATCATCTCCCACATCAAGACATCACGAAGCCTCCACATCATGTGCCACATCCCAGTCTTCTGCTGGATCACTGCTACAGCTCTGGAGTTTGTCATGAAGAACAAAGAGAGTGAAGATCTGCCTAAGACTCTCACAGAGCTCTACCTACGCCTTGTGCTATTTCACCTAAAAACGAAGGACATCAAATATGATGGAGAAGCTGAGACAGATTCATGCAGGAAGATCATTGAGTCTCTGGGAAAACTGGCCTTTGATCAGCTGCAGAAAGGAAACCTGATCTTCTATGAATCAGACCTGACAGAGTGTGGCATCGATATCAGAGCAGCCTCAGTGTACTCAGGAGTGTTCACACAGATCTTTAAAAAGGAGAGAGGACTGTACCAGGACAAGGTGTTCTGCTTCATCCATCTGAGTGTTCAGGAGTTCTTTGCTGCTCTTCATGTCTATCTGACCTTCATCAACTCTGGAGTCAACCTGCTTAAGAAACAATCTCCTCGCTTTAAAATCTTCCAGAAAACACTTACTGTAAAAGACTTCTACCAGAGTGCTGTGGACAAAGCCTTAGAGAGTCCAAATGGCCACCTGGACTTGTTCCTCCGCTTCCTCCTGGGTCTTTCACTGCAGACCAATCAGGATCTCCTATGCATGCTGACACAGACAGGAAGTAGCTCACAGACCAATCAGGAAACAGTCCAGTACATCAAGAAGAAGCTCGGTGACGATCTGTCTGCAGAGAAAAGCATCAATCTGTTCCACTGTCTGAATGAACTGGATGATCGTTCTCTAGTGGAGGAGATCCAACAGTCCCTGAGTTCAGGACGTCTCTCCACAGATCAACTGTCTCCTGCTCAGTGGTCGGCTCTGGTCTTCGTCTTACTGTCATCAGATCTTGCTGTGTTTGACCTGCAGAAATACTCCCATTCAGAGAAGGCATTTTTGAAGCTGCTGCCAGTGGTCAAAGCCTCCAAGAAAGTGCTGTAAGTGAATCTATGAACAAATATGTTTAATAATGCTAGATGAAGAAAATAATATGTCTCCATTGTTATTCTTCCTCAGGCTGAGAGATTGTAAACTCTCAAAAAGAAGCTTTGAAGCTTTGTCTGAAATTCTCAGCTCCCCATCCAATCATCTGAGAGAGCTGGACCTGAGCTGGAACTACCTGCAGGATTCAGGATTGGATTTGCTGTGTGTTGGACTAAAGAGTCCTGACTGTAAACTTGAAACTCTCAGGTAAGGATACAGACTTTTTGACACTTTTCGACTCTTAAATCTGTAAGTTTATCTTGATGAGAATGTTCAAAATCAGCACAGTTTTCCTTTTAAGTTCCTGAGTTTATATTTTTAACTGTCAGGTCATCTGGACAGATGTTTTTATTCTTTTTTATTACTTGTCCCTAAAGTCAGAACTAAACTCACATTTAGATAACTTCCTGTTACTGGAGCAGCCTTCCTGAAGACAGCAGAGTGTTTTCATGCTTTTAAAGTCAAACTCAACTTTCTGACCTGGCTTTCATTTATTATTTACTTTCATTTATTTATATACACTGCTCAAAAAAATAAAGGGAACACTATATAACTCCAAGTCAATCACACTTCAGTGAAATCAAACTGTCAATCAGTGTTGCTTTCTAAGTGGACAATCAATTTCACATGCTGTTGTGCAAATGGAATCGACAACAGGTTTCAGCTTCAGTTTTATTTGTCATATGCAAGTTAGCACAGGGTCAACATTGCAATGAAATGTATTTGACGAGCAGCAGACAGTCACTCAGCAGGATAATACGTAAAAGAAACAGTAAGAGCAAAATGTTTATAAAATATAGTAATGAACAGACTATATACATATATACATACATAGATAGATAGATATAGATATATACCCATGTATATACACTCAACAAAAATATAAACGCAACACCTTTGTTACTGCTCCCATTCCCCATGGGATGGACGTAGAGACCTAAAATTCATTCCAGATACACAATATAACCATCCCTCCCAAACAGTGGTCACAAATCAGTCCAAATGTGTGGTAGTGGGCACATCTGCTATATTGAGATAATCCATCCCACCTCACAGGTGTGCCACATCAGGATGCTGATCTGACATCATGAGTAGTGCACAGGTGTACCTCAGACTGCCCACAACAAAAGGCCACCCTGGAATGTGCAGTTTTTTGCGCTATTGGGGGTCTGGGGACCCAGAACCGGTCAGTCTCTGGTGTGACCACCATTTGCCTCATGCAGTGCAACACATCGTCTCATGGAGTCTATCAGATTGTCAATTGTGGCCTCAATATAGCAGATGTGCCCACTACCACACATTTGGACTGATTTGTGACCACTGTTTGGGAGGGATGGTTATATTGTGTATCTGGAATGAATTTTAGGTCTCTACGTCCATCCCATGGGGAATGGGAGCAGTAACAAAGGTGTTGCGTTTATATTTTTGTTGAGTGTATATAAATATGGTTTTAGTGATGGTATCGTCTATGCATTTTCCAATATATCCAATGATGAGTCTGTGAGTTCATTGATGTTGCCATCAGCTACATCCACAAATATCTGCCAGTCAGTTGTCTCAAAGCAGTCCTGCAGGACCTCCTCAGCCTCACTGTCCCATTTGTAGATGACCCTGGAAACTGTTTTTTCCTGTTTGAGTCTTTGTCTGTATGCAGGCAGCAGCAGTAGGAACAATGGTCTGCCTTGCCAAAAGCTGGGCAGGGGAGGGGTTTGTAGCACTCTTTCAATCGTCCAGTGTTTGATCACCTCTTGTGGGGAAGGAGATGTGCTGATAGTATTTGGGGAGAACTTTCCTCATGTTGGCTCTGTTGAAGTCTCCCAGCACAATAAAGGCAGCTTCAGGATTTTGGTTTTGATGTCCAATAATGTCATACAGTTCATCTATAGCTATAGATTTATCAGCATGTGGGGGAATGTAAACAGCTGAAAGGAGAACTGAGCTGAACTCCCTCGGGAGGTAAAAAGGTCTGACTTTGGTCAGTAGCTTGAGGCTCTGAGAGCAGTAAGTTTTTAAAATACACACATCTCTAGCCCACAAAGAGTTAACAATAAAGCACACCCCTCCTCCCCTTTTCTTGCCTGAGTCCTTCGTTCGGTCTCCCCGGTAAACAGTGAATCCATCCGGCGTGAACTTATACAAGATGCAGCAAGATATTAAAAAAACGTTTGATTATAAAATCGACTATATTGGATTGATATCGATATGGGACATAAAAAGTGGCATCGTTCCATCTCTGCTTTGATTAGAGACACAGCTCTGTGTTTTCCAATTTGTCATCATTTTAAAAAGTTTACATTTCTTCAGGGTTGAACAGCAGAAATGAGACTTTCCTGTCAGAGGTCCTTTTTGAAAAAATGAGGTGAATCAACCATGAAAACCATGAATCAACATGTGAACGTGAGCCGATGCTGCTGAAGCGAAGCAAAGTTACAGAGGTTTGATTACAGACACAGCTGAGAGTTTGTAATCTGTCATCATTTTAAAAAGTTTCCATGGAACAGCAGAAATGAGGCTTTACTGTCAGAGGCCGACAGCACTGAACACAACAGCAGACTGGTGGCTAATAAACAGTGAATGATGCAGAAACAGATGTTTGAAGCTGTTCTTGGAGTACACTGAGAGAGAGAGAGCTGTGCAGGCAGCAACAGCCAAAGTCAGAGAGAATTCATGAGCATATTGATCAAACGTGAAGCAGAGTTTGGATCTTCTTTTGCTGCTGCTTCACTCAGTTTTGGTTGGAGACAGATGAAACCTGCAGCTTCAGGATCTGTGAGCTGTCCACTTTCAGCCCGACGGCGTGTCCGTGTACGTGCCGTCGAGTGAACGATCCACGCTCTGTGTTTCCATCTTTGTGTGTTTAGCTGCTCTCATTTACTGTTTTAGCTGTTTGCTGCTTGTTGAAATAGTTTGTGAGCTTTAAGCTGAGATTCTGGCAAAATACATTTATATTAAACATCGATTCAGGATTGAATGAATCAACATCGTTTTATTCAAATTAAAACCATTTAAATGGGAACATGAATTTTTTACAGCCGCCTCTAATGCTGGGTAATGTCAGCTGGTCCATGTGCAGCTGGCTGTGAGGCTTAGGGAGCGTCTACAAAGTGCAACACTGAAAGAACATCATCCATAAATATTGAGTAAGAACTGGACTCTCATACAGCGAGACTCAAATGCCTTTAAACATCAGCTTATCCTGCTGATCCAAGTCCAACACTGAGTTTGTAAAAACATGTTTGTCAATCATTTTGTTGGTTTCTGAGGAAAATGATTCAATAACTTGCTGCTAATACACAACATTTCATCATATTTCCTCATAACCCTCTTTTGTCTGACCATTTGATCCCATTTGAATTTGCAATAAAGGATCCACAGAGTTTGGTGACAATGATGACAGTAGATGTTTGTGTGCTGGAAGCAAATGAGTGTGTGATGTTCTTTCAGTGTTGCACTTTGTAGACGCTCCCTGAGCACTGGTCTCACAGCCAGCTGCACATAGAGACCAGTGTTGTTAGTCCAGGTCAGAAGATGACTTGTTGCAATGAAAATGAGCTTGTAGTTTGTCTGCTTTAATAATGTGACTGGAAAAAGGTGTTGGACTTCAAATATGTCCGTTTCTGTCACACTTCACCTTTAAAAGTGAAGCCATGTGGTTCCTGGAAGGAAAAACACGACTTTTTCAAGTCTTTGTCCTGTTTTTATGAGAAATGTACGACTTTAATCTGAAACATTCAGAGTTTTTTCTCTTGTTGTGTTTGTTTGAAGCTGCTTCCTGTTGGCTTCAGCTGTTTGGAGTTTCCATTTTCTAAACTTCTACATTCTGAACCTTCTTCAGCTCTGAACAGATGATGAAACACTGAATGATTTCAAGCACTTTGTCTAATAAACTTACATCTTTCATTCTTTATACAGATTGAAGGAGTGTGGTTTGTCAAAGATCAGCTGTTATTATCTGGCAGCAGCACTGAAGTCCAACCCCTCCCATCTGAGACAGCTGGACCTGAGCAACAACAAGCTGCAGGATCCAGATGTGAAGCAGCTGTCTGATCTTCAGCAGAGTCCAGACTACAGACTGGAGTCTCTGTGGTCAGTAGAGTGATGGAGTGAGTGGGTGGTGCTGTCAGCAGTATTGTACTAAACACAGTCAGTATGAAACAAAGATCCAGTGTTTCCTGTAAAGCTGCAGCTTCTCAGTGAAGCTGTGAGAGGAGAACGGTGACAGGCTTCAGGATTGGACACAAACACTTCCTGTTTCTCACCTTTATGGTCACCATAGTAACGGCTGACACGCTCTGATCAAACACTGTCAACAGCCAATCAGCTCTCTGAACAAAGCAGCACGCAGACCAATGACTGCATTGATTTCCAAGTTTAAAGCAGTGAAGATCACAGTCTGTAGGTGAGGAAGAACTTAGTGAGAGCAGATGTTTGGATGGAGTTCCTCCAGTTAACAGCTGGAACCGTCCATCTGGATTGTTGGGCTTGTTGTTGGGGTTCCTACAGAGCTCAGAGTGGACACACCAAGGTTCTTCTAATGAATGAAAGTCCAAACTCAGACTAGGAGGGAAAAACATTTTCATCAACTTCAATAAAAATCCAAAGATTAGAGAAAGTGAAGCAACAATGAGTCCTAGTACAGTCCCAGCACTGACGTCCCTGCTGCTCTTTATACTGGATGTGCTGCATCACTGACTGACAGCTGATGAAGAGTCTCTGGAAACACTCGTTTATCTCCTCTGCTCTTCCTCCTTCTCTCTGCAGGTGGTGATGATGGTAAACAGGACGGTGTGTGTGCTGAGAGGAGCAGCTGTGTCCTGATGATCCAGAGAGGTTGAAGCAGCAGCAGCTTGTGTGTAGAGACGCTCTGACTGGGCCATGTTACTGGGAGGTGGAGAGGAGAGCTTCATCCAGCAGTGACTGACAGAGGAATGAAGTGCAGATGACTGTCAGTGCTGCAGAGTGAACTGCTCTGAGAACAGCTCCACTGTCAGACACAATGTAGAGTCCAGCATCAGCCCTGTGTGTCCCTCTGGATCTGACAGGATCATCAGTGTATCTGGACTGCTCTGCTGCTGCTCTGTCCTTCTACCGTCTCTGCACAGTCTCTGTCTCACTCTGGAAAGATTTTACAACTTGTGTATTACAGAACATTAATATGATATTCAAACATGTGATCTTCTCTTTATTTCTGAGTCTTTACCAAATAAAGAAAAACCAAACTAACAAACAGAAGCTGTCGTGTCCTTTTTCACCACATCTGTGAATCTTTTCTGTTTCCCTCTTTTCCTCCTTCCTGCAGCTCCATCTTCATCATTCTGTGTCCAGTATATGTGAACATGTCCAAAGCATCTGAGCCTCATGTTGCCCGTTTGTGTGAGTTACGCCTGTCGTTGTGTTGTGGTGTATAAATCAGGGGCAGGAGACAGCGCTGGATCTCTGAGTTCTTTACTGTCAATTTCTGCAACATCTGCAATATCTAGAAATGCAAACCTGTGAGCTGTGTGTGTTGTGCGTCTGCTCGGCCACCTCTCCTCCGGCCATGCTGGAAGCAGCTGTGTTTGACAGTTTTATCCACTCGACAATAATCGAACAAATTAAATGTTCAAAAATATCAACTTAAGCACTTCAAAGTCAACAAAAAGCTTAAAACAATTAAATAATATTTCAGTGAAAAAACAACAGCTCATAAGAGCGATACACAAAATAATACAGAAACCAACAAACACAACTTATTAAGCAGGATCCATGTTTTTGTCACAAACACTGAATCAGCTGATTCACTCTTTATGTCTCTGAGTTTTGTGATTATAGTTCTGGTTTCTGTGTCTTCACTGTGTCCCACGTCTCCTTACTTTGGACTCTGTATTTCCTGTTTTACTTTGACAGTCCTGTGTTACTGTTTCCTGTCTCGTGTGTGTAATTGGTCCCAGCTGTGTCTCCCTCCTGTCTCCCGTTCCCTGATTACTAAACTGCGTCCACGCCGCCGGCGCTCCTCTCCACAGCTGGATTTCAGAGCATCCAGCTGTGGTGAGTGATGGAGACACTTTCTCTGCTCCCTCAGTAATCAGGACAGTTTATTGAACATCAGAGGACATAAAGGACTGTTTTTCACCTGCCCGTCCTGAAGCTGGACATTAAAGACTGCTGGCTTCAAGGACATTAATCCCAGTGTCAGCCAGCCAATAACAGCCTGTGTTTTTCAGCTCTGTAGGAGTCAGAAATGAGAAAGACACAGACTGCTAACCTCTCCCTGCAGGAAATAAGCTCCGCCTCTTCCTTTCCTGTATATGAGTGATTCTGACACGAGACACAATGAGTTTCCTGTTTATTGTGACTTAAAGCGAGCAGCAAAGACACTAAACTGTGTGTTTCCAGCTGAAGCTGCTTTTTGTGTTGCTCCCACAATCCTGTCTAAAACAGTCAGTGAGGAAAACTCAGTTTCTGCTTCCAAGCTCATTGTGAGAGGACACATTGTGTTCCTGCAAGTGCTGCTTTTGTCTGCATCCCTGAGTTTAGTGAGCTGCCTCCAAGGACGTGTGAAACCCAGTGTGTTAAGGCTGCATCTCCCAGATGTTTCCACCTTTCCAGCACAGACGATAAATGTTCCCACAAAGGCTCAAAGAGTGTTTGACTTTGTGAGTGTTGGCCTCAGGAGATTGCTCAGTGAGCACTTGAGTGTTTCTGGGACATCGGACACTAACTGGAACTTCAAGTCTGGTTCTGAAGCTGCACATGCAAAGACTGTTTCTGGTTGTAGAGACCTGGCTGTTCCAGGGATTGTAACCTCCCCAGAGGCTGAGCTGCTGACCTCAGCTGACTCTGGAGCCTTGAAGGTAACTAAGTTTGCACCGCTCGGGTGAGTCAGCTGCAACAGCCTCCACAGAGAGCAAGCTTACCCAGGCTGCTGAGGAGTTTATGCTGCTGCTGGAGACGTCTGTTACCCACCAGCTCGATAGCTGACCGGGGCGAGAACAGCCAACTCCCAGCACATCGTTTCAAACCCCCGCGGCCTTTGGCTGCTATTAAATATCAACACTTCACCGAGTTCCATTGATTCCTCAGAGGCATCCGATGGAAGACAAAACACTGCTCAATAGATCATTCAACACTTAATTCTCTTACACACATGGTGGTGCGCCCCTGACAGTTTCATTACAGAAGCTCTGTCATTCTAGTCTAAACAACAGTGTCTCAGTAACTTTCCACTAGAAGATGCTCGCCTGTTATCTACTTTCTCCCAGGCAAGCGTGAGCGAGAGTCTACAGCCGTCTACCCCCCAAGGACACATGGTCTAATGCCTCTATTTTCAGGGCTGTGTCCACTTAACACTACACTATATGGTTATTTGGCATTTTAGTTAATATAAAGCATAGAATTGAGGCACTTCAAATAATTCCATCCCAACACTACTCAGCTTAAACATGATATATACGTCACTCAGATAACTTAAAAATGTTGTTGTTTGGCTTTTTTCAGTGTTTTATTTGTTCCTGAGTAAATCGGTTTGGCTCAGATTAGAGTTATAATGTTCACACAGCTGAATAAACATCAAACTGATTAAACAGAAGTGTGAGACGGTCGAGAGTTTACTCCAGTGTCCTGTTACATTTTAGATAGTGTTAAATTCTCCCAATTCTTTGATCTTTGGGCTGAAGGAAGGACAGTACTCGGTGTATAAATGCTCAATCAACAATTACTTTATTATATACAATTCAACACTTTATGAGCATAAACCATCCGGATGGGGAGACATGCATGAAGAGGGTCACAGCTAAATCTCTAAATGTGGTGGGTGACTCAAACTCTTATAGCCTGTGATGGCCCCCACCTAGTCATAAAAAGCTAAACATTCACATACTTTCTAACTCTCAGTGAGCCTGAGTTATTGCCTTGGCTCCCTGTTTTTCTGCTTCCAGCAAAGGTGGAGGTGAAGCTCCTGTGAAATGTGCTCTGTCCGCTCTACTATCAGAAAAGCAAGGCCCTGACTCTCTGCACACAAGATTCTCTTCATAACTCAGCAGTATGAAATGTCATGAAACAGTGTAACTCACTCACAGTAAATCTAATGTAATACAAATCAGTTTAACAAATGTAATAGTTATCACCTTCTTCTAAGTCAGGAGAATGATGCAAACTAAAACTACATAATAGTTTCACAGTCTTTAATTAGGGGTCTAACGTGGCATAAGATAATATAATAATCTCACAATTCCCCCTTTGATCTCTTTTTAAAGAGATCACTTACACCCTGCAATCCAGTGTTCCAGGGTCCATTTCTTCTTACCCCTGAGGCCCTTTGTCCCCTTTAACGAGTGAACCATATGTGGGATGACCTCTGTGTTTGCGCAGTTCAGATGCAAGAAACAGTAGTTACAGATGACACTCCCATCACTCTCCAGTTCTCCTACAGCTTTATTTTGCCCTCCAGTTTCCCACCCCCATCTTGGTGCTACCTTATATCTTTCAAACGTACTCAGACTAGAACCTCTGTCTAAGGAGCTTTAAACCTTTATTTTATTGCTGCAGCTACCAGGGTCTTCCAGTCGGGTGATTCGCTGCTCCTCTTCTTTCTTCGACCTCCGGGGTTAGACCACCCTTCAGTCGTTGCGCAGATCAGGGGATTATTCTGCCCTGATTTCAAACAAAGATCTGTGTGTTCTGGGGTCACCGCCGTGTCCCCCTTTTTACCAAGAGCCTCTGGAACATCCTTGGTTTGGTGTTCCTGGATTTCCACCAACCCCGTCGTGGTTATTGCTGTGCTCATTGGGTCCATCCTCTCGAGGTGACTAGTCGGAGCCCAAACGCCATGACACTTGACCCCAATTGCGTTCTTAGCAGTCTCTACATCTGTCTCTGCTGCGAAGGATCCTCGTATCTCCGTGACCTCGTCTGGTGTCTGTTCCTTTCTCTGTAAGGCAGAAAACCAAAACACCTCTCTGCCTAGCCTTGATAATCTAATGTTGTTATTCATTGTTCCCCTAGTGGTTTTGTTCTAACAAGATACTTTTCATGTTTGTACAATATACTATCTTGTCAGAACACGTTATAACGTGATAGACTTCTATTTTTCTTTTGCCTGGGTGGCAGCTCTACGCTTTCGTAGAAGCCAGCTCGCATCGTTCACTTCAAAGATCTGGCTCTAAGAGCCGTTTCGTTCGCGACCGACCCATCACTACTCTGTACCACTGGTCCTCATCAGGCTGTGGGAAGCACAGTAAACAATTCAGTCGAGGCCTTGCACCATAAACAAACATCACACACAGACATTGTTTTCATAACCAGAGAATTTTAGACCTTGTTGCTTAAATCTACATAAATGCCCTCTGGGTGACATAAAACGTGTTTAACCAATAAGTAATCGATGGCTTCTTGTAACAGATTCTGTATTTGAATGTTTGTGTGCAGCATTTTGCATATCAGCATAAGCATTTGTCCATGAGTTTAATGTGGGTCAGATGTCAGGAGTCTGACATCTGACCCATCTTTATTCTCTTCCCCCTCCTGCCCCCCCCCCCCCCCTTTCTTAAATAGATAACTATCATATCTGATATCATATCTCACAGTACAATAATATTGAATGGGTTGCATTGTTGTACTTTGTCATGTTTCTCAGGTCTTTGTCTGAATTTCTACGAACATTACTTGTCATGTTCTCATGTTATTGCTAAGGATTGTCTATTGCATTGGAGTCACACTGGGTTAAATATGTACACTTGGGTTTTAAGGGGTATTTATTATTTTCTTCTTTTTTGGGTTGTATGGAAGCCCCAAACGCAATTTCATTGTTCTTGACAATGACAATAAATAAATACTACTACTACAAAGATGTGGGGAAGAAGCTGTTCCGGTACCTGGTGGTCTTAGTCCGGAGGCTCCTGTAGCGCCTCCCAGAGGGCAGGAGGGTGAAGAGTCCATGTGATGGGTGACTGGGGTCTTTGATGATTTTCCCAGCCCTTTTCAGACACCGCTTCCTGTAGATGTCTTTTATGGCAGGAAGTGGTGCTCCGGCGATGCGCTGGGCAGTTTTCACGACCCTCTGCAACGCCTTCCGGTCCGAGGCAGAGCAGTTCCCGTACCAGACTGTTATACAGTTGGTCAGGATGCTCTCGATGGTGCAGCGATAGAAGTTCACCAGGATGTCTGAGGACAGGTGGTTCTTCCTCAGAGTCCTCAAGAAGAAGAGGCGCTGGTGAGCCTTCTTGACCAGCTTGGAGCAGTTGGTCGTCCAGGTGAGATCCTCGGAGATGTGGACTCCCAGGAACTTGAAGCTGCTCACACGCTCCACAGCCGTCCCCTTAATGTGGATGGGTGGATGTGGGTCAGCATTCCTCCTGTAGTCCACGATGAGCTCCTTGGTCTTCTCGGTGTTAAGCAGCAGGTTGTTTCTGTCGCACCACTCAGCCAGACGATCCACCTCCTCCCTGTAGGCGGCCTCATCGTTGTCACTGATGAGGCCAATCACCGTGGTGTCATCTGCAAACTTAATGATGGTGTTGGAACCATCAGCAGGTCTGCAGTCGTGGGTGAAGAGGGAGTAGAGGAAAGGGCTCATCACACAGCCTTGTGTGTGTGTGTAGATGAGCAGTGGTTATCCAGCCGGACATGTTGGGGGCGGTTGGTCAGGAAGTCCAGTAACCATTTGCAGATGAGGGAACTGATGCCCAGGTCTGTCAGTGTCCTGATGAGTTGTGAGGGGTGGATTGTATTGAATGCTGAACTGAAGTCTATAAACAGCATTCTGGCGTAGGTGTTGTTGTTGTCCAGGTGTGAGAGGACAGAGTGCAGTGCGATGGAGACTGCATCCTCTGTGCTCCTGTTCTGGCGGTATGCGAATTGGTGGGGGTCCAGGGTGGGGGGGAGACAGGATTTGAAGTGTGCTAGGACCAGCTGCTCTAAGCACTTTGTGATGACCTGGCTCTGGAGGTCTTTTAGAAACCACACAGCTGGTTTTTGTTTATTTACTGAAGCCTCCACATCTTCATGAAACGTGTTTCAGACGTTCATCGATGAACCACAGCGACTTTAGGAAACATTTAGTTTGTATAACAAACACTGTGGACGGACTCCAGTTTATCCTCTTTGTTGTTGCCATGTTGGTGTTTTGAGCCATACAGGATCATATTCAGGAGCATCTGGAGACATTTATGGGTCTGATGCTTTATCTCTGTATGTGTCGGCCATTTGGTCTGACTGAGCAAAGAAAGGAATCAAATACAGTGTTGTAGGGATGATTGCTCTGTAAAATGTTTGCATACCCAACCAGCAGTTTGGTAACAGCATGGATATAATCCATTGTTTCAGTATTGTTTGGTTTTAATTCACATGTGCTCACCTTGAGCACCTGGACCTGTATTTTATTGGTTTTGTGCCATTTATGGTCAGAAGCTTTAGCGCGTTACTAACAGCGTTACTTTTTTCAGTAACTAGTAATCTAATTACTAATTCTATCGTTACATCGTTACTGTTACTATGTGGTGCAGGCTGTGGTGGCAGATTTTTTTCCCCAAGTATTAATCATATATTTGAATCATATCGCCTTAGTAACAGGTGATAGTTGTGTGCATGTGCACTACAAATGGGCCTTATGCTATGTCACACACACGGACACAGTGGAGCCATTGTTAGTTCATGGGAGACGTTAAACAGTTAGTGAGACTCCTTCTGTTTATCAGGGATGTAAATCCTTAGGTGACGGCCAGGCAGAAAACAAGGTCATAATTCTCTCTGTGAGGGAGGAGGTTCAGAATCAGAATCAGAATCAGAATACTTTATTAATCCCTGGGGGAAATTATTTTTTGTTACAGTGCTCCATTTTAAACCAACATTAAGACAAGACAGACAATACGCTAACTAAGAATAGTACAATATATACATATATATACATACATACATACATAAGTCACTTATAAATAAATAGTTGGAAAAGAAACATGTGTAGTTGTAGCAGCAAACAGTGTGTTAAGTGGATGCGTTGTACAGGGAGATGGCCACAGGCAGGAATGATTTCCTGTGTCGTTCAGTGGTGCTTTTCGGTAATCTCAGTCTCTCACTGAACGAGCTCCTGTGACTGACCAGCATGTCATGGAGTGGGTGGGAGGTGTTATCCAACATAGTCTTTATCTTGGACAGCATCCGCCTCTCCGACACCACCTTGAGTGTGTCAAGCTCCATCCCCACAACATTACTGGCCTTACGGATTAGTTTATTAAGTCTGTTGGCATCTGCGACCCTCAGCCTGCTCCCCCAGGTTTTAAGGATGGGGCTGATGGTGTCGCCCCCTGTGAGAGGGGCCAACATGGAAGAGTTTGTGGAATTCTTTGTCTGTGTCTCTGTATATAAACATGTGAGGGCGGCGGCCACGATTCAGAGATGGCCCTAGTGTTCTGGCTGGGATGCTTCTCTCCACATTGCAATGTGTTTATTAAACCCACTTCAAATCACGCTCAGTGGGTGTGTTGCAGGTTATTGTTAAGATTTTCCACAACAGGGCGCATTGCTATTTTTCAGCACACAGATGGTTGAAGCTTACCGGGAACTAGGGGGGCGGAACAATTGCACAAGTGCTGCTGATTGGCTGAGAAGGAATAAAGTAGTCATGGTAAACCAATCACACGACCAATTTAGGATGACATAGCAACAAGATGCTATATATCAGTTTTTAAACTGTGTTGATACGTAAACCCAGAGTCATGATTAAAAAAAATACATGATGTTTTTTTCCTGAATACTATCGTCATGGTTACTGTCTAAGGACAGCGCTAGGAAGCACTCTCTGCTTACAACAAAAAACACCAACACCCCTTTACTATTGGTGGAAAAATGTTTTAGGAGTGAGAGAGAGGGCGAGTTTTGAGATGTGAGAGATTTGTGACGATTAGCGTGTTTGGAGTGTGTAGTTAGTGTGTAGTTAGTGTGTAGTTAGTGTGTAGTGTAGCTGATAGTTGTGTTGTGTGTGTCAGCACAATCAGGCAACTGCTGAATGCCACATTTTTGCTACCAAAGGCAGATCACAGTGTAAACACTGTCTCCAGGTGGAAAGAGGAGCAGTGACACACCTGCTGCTGTCAGGCCTGCAGGTATCAGGCTGTGATGGTCTCATTTATCTTAGAGTGGACAGAAACTGGTTTTTGGACTGGAACAAATAATTTGTGTAGCATCTTATTTGATGCAGAACATTTTTAGGTAAATAGATATTAATAACTTTGTTGTTTGCAAAATTTGTGCATAGGAAATTTACTATTTCTATTTCCATTTAAGTTATGAAAATGATTCATTTAACATGTTTGTGGTTGTTACAGTAAAAAATATAACTTATAACTAACTACGCGGATGTTTTCTGTCTCATTTTAGATCAATTGTGTTAATACAGTTTGTCAAAATGAAAACATTTTTAAAGGTGAAATATAGAGGTCAAATCAAAAGTAGTCAAAAACGTCCAATTACACCCTGGACCCCAGAGGGTTAAACTTTTTTTTAAAAGTAACACAATAGTTACTTTTCCTGGTAATTAGTTACTTTTATAATATTGTAAGTCAGTTACTAACTCAGTTATTTTTTTGAAGAAGTAACTATAACTAATTACTTTTCCAAAGTAACTTGCCCAACACTGCTTTTACACCAATCAATCAATCAATCAATCAATCAATCAATCAATCAAGGCTTTTTTCGCCACGTGCAGGTTGCCCTGCAGTGAAATGGGACCCCCCCCCGACCATACATACACAACACAGACATCACATGGGCATACAGGTTGGAGATCGGCAGCGTTACAGAAAAACACTGAAATGTACACTACAATGGGAAAGTACAAGAGGAAAAAAAGAGACCTCTACTCATGCTGGGCTCCTGGGAGGACAGCATGAGAACAGGAAACAAAAAAACTCCTCTGCACAAAAAAGCACATGAATGTCCACAGCACAACATTACGGAGCATGTGACCAGCCACAGGGTCGGGTGGGGGGTGAGGAGTAATCCGAAGCAAACACAGCAGCCATCCTGCCCAGCGCTACCATCCAGCGCGGGCCCAGACCCGCCGTGTTCCCAGGAGGGAACAAGCATCGAAGGCGTTTGGAAAGGGAGGGGGGATGAGTGTGTGCATATCAGTGTATATGTATGTGTGTGTGTCCAGGGTTCAGCTGAGACAGTGTCCTTCGCCCTGCCAGGCTCAGTAAACAGTCTTCCAGCCAACCCAGGTGGCCTTGCATGGAATGGGAAGAACAGTCTGAACACAGTCGTTATCAGGGTGTTGTTGTTCGGCTCCAGCCTTAGTATGGCGCCGAGAGGGTATCCGCGTGAAGTGATGGTGCTTTTTACTTTAGTGCGAACAGCTCATATGAATTTCAAAGCTGTTCTACAGTCCAACACTGGTCTCTCAATCTCCCGTTGGAGAGCCGCGAGCTTCGCCATACTTGCGTTCTGTGATGTTGTCATTTCTTGTGCTCAAGGAACCAATTTCTGAGAACTCACGGCAGTGTGCCTCCCCGAGATGTCATCCGATTTGCGCTCAGAGATGTTATTCCGAGCGAGCCCTTCCGAGATGTATCCAGTCTGCAGTCAGAGATCTTATTCTGAGTATTCACAGCAGCCGTAGCCTCTCCAAGATCTTATCCGTGCTGCACTCAATGAGCCCATTTTGAGAAACTCACGCCTCTCCCATCGTTTCAATCCCAGCGGGCAGCCTTGTGGGGGTTTGAACAGCTGGTTCCGCTTTCTTAATTCTTCGATAAGTCAGGGCCAAGCCAGCTCCAATCAGCCAGAACCCTGTTACCATGGTTCAGAATAGGTAGATACCTTCAGCACTCAGGCTCACCTGAGCCCAGACTTCTCGTTGAGAAAGGGGTGTCAATTGCATTTAGGGACCAGTTGATCGAATCCATAATTCCTCTTTTAGGTTTTAGAGAACAGACTGTGAGAGAGTGTTCCACGGAAAAGTACTACAAAAAACACGAGACAAGACAAGGACATAAGAAGCTAAGCAGGGAAGATAAGGGAGAGGAGAAAAGTGCGGCCGCCTTCGCTGAGAGCCTAAGAAGAAGAGCTGTGTGTCTGTTACCAGCTGTAACAGGAGGCATACACCATGTCCCGCTTTTGTCCCGTCACTCAACAGAGTGAGGAGGCCGTGCAGTGTGAGGAGGCCGTGCAGCGTGAGGAGGCGTGCTACATGAGGAGGCCATGCAGCGTGAGGAGGCGTGCAGCGTGAGGAGGTGTGCAGCGTGAGGAGGCCATACCGCGTGTGGACGCGTGCACACTGTTCCAAAAAATAGTAATGTCAAAGTATTTTACTGTGTATTTTACAGTTGTGTACTGTTTTTCTAGAATATCATTACATTTACATAAGTAGACTGTGATCTGACACGTCAAATGTAAAATAACATAACATCACTGAAAATGTAATAAAACACAATTTACTTGTTTGTTAAATATATTTTGTTGTACATATGCATATTTAGATCATAAAAATACGTCCAGGAATGTCTCCCATCATGCCTTGGGACATGTGCTGCTGTTTAGATGTTCTTGTTCTAGTGTTTATGGTTACGTTACTTTTAACTGTTATCTTGAATGTTGTGTTCACGCCGTGGTGCAGCGTCACTGACAGTTGTTGTTTTGTAGAGAGAGTGCTGTACCATGAGTGACTTCTGTTGTGCTGTTGTTGAACCTTGAGGCATATTGTAGCATGGCAAATGTTTTAATAAAGAGCTCCCCCTACCGGCTTGGGGTTAAATAACAAGCTCAATCTCTCTGTGAGCTTCTGTGCTAACATTTCTCTGCATGCCACAATGTAAAACATTGCACAAACACGCTGTGCTAATTATATATTTTGAAAAAGAAATGTAGAGGTGGGAATTGCAATTAATATAAATAACATGATGCTAAGCATCGGCCAATGAATGTGAACTAACAACAAGGTTGTGGGTATGGCTGCGACCGTAGGAAAAACCCTAATATGAAGGTATTTTACTGCATTTTACAGTAATGTTCTGTTCTTCTAGAATATCATTAAAGTTACGTAAATAGACTTTTAGATTTTGAATGTAAATTAACGTTAAATCACTGTAAAGTAATACAACATAATTGTCATGATTATTAAATGTATCTGTCTGTACATATGCATATTTGGATTGTTCAAATACATTCACAAATGTATCAGGATCTCACAAATATCTGTCCGTTATTTGAAAGATTGAACGGTTGAATTTAAATGTAATGCAATGGAAAAGTATATAACATGATCCCTATAAGCTTGTGTTACATCCCATAAGTATTATTATCATTGCTAGTTAGGCCGTTCGTGGCTCAAGAGTTGGCAGGTCGCTTTGTGATCAGAAGATTGCTGGTTCGAGCCCCGGCTCAGACACTCTCCGTTGTTGTGTCCGTGGTCAAGACTCTGCACCTACTAGTGATGGCCAAAGGGGCCGATGGTGCGATATGGCAGCCTCGCCTCTGTCCCAGGGCATGCAATCAATTATTACTTAAACCAACTGTTAACTGTATATTTCTGTACATTTACGTATTATGATTCATATTTCCACATTCAGTGACCTTGTTTATAGGTAATTTCATTGTTTGATCAAGTAAAAATGTTCTTAATTTAATGTCTAAAACCACGTGGAAAAGGCAGAATCCTATGTCACATTAGCGCAACAAAATCTATTTTCATTACTGAAAATAACCGTATTTTTATGGGACAGTTATTTTCTGTTTTTTCACGGTCGTATTTTGGCGCCCCAGCTGCCGGAATAGTACCGTTGTTTTAGGATGTTTTTTTTAACAGTGCAGCGTGTGGAGGTGCAGTCAGCCTGGGGCTCGCTCGGGCCACTTCGGAGGTGGGGTGCCCCCGGCCTCTCGGCCTGGGGCTCGGTCACTCAGGCACAGCTGGCTGCCGGCGGAGCTCACGGGCGCGTCACTGCAACTCCCCCTGGCTTCTGCTCCGCGGCTGCTGAGTGAGCCCTCATCTGGGACTCTCCTCAGCTCTTTCTGGGACAGTGGTGCAGCTGCCCCTCTGTTGGTCTTCCATGGTCTCTTGTGTTCTGGGGGCCTCTGGATGTCTGGAGTTTTGATCTCCTCCATACCTGCTTCATGCCCTGGAGGACGGGGCTGTGGCCCCCCCACACTCCCTAGCAGATCATTACATGAAGGAACCTTTTAAAAACAAGCGCGTCCATGCTCACAGGTGTACACACGGGTGATCACACCCACAAACTACACCCTTTTTGGCTCCTACCTCAAAGCACACTGTGTTCTGTTGATCTTATGTGCTGCACAATAATGTTTAACATTTAGTATTTACTGTCATATTCCCATATATCATTGTGATGTTGTTTATTCTATTACTCTTGTTCTCTTCTGCTTGCTTTCTTTTTTCTTTCTCAGCAGGTGATCCAGGTGATCGATATATGCATTTTTTTTTCTTCTTTTTTTTCTGCCCGTTCTGTTGGTTTTTGTCTTTTGCCCTTCTCCCCGTCCCTCTTCTCAGCTGTTTCTCTTTCCCTCTTTCTTTCTCCCCTTCTTTCCCCCAGTCAAGTCTGTCCCGTATTCAGTAAGTGAAAATAAAATAAACAATAAAAGGTGAATCAAATGGACCATTACGGCAAGGCTGGGATGGTCAGTTTGGTAAAGTAAATCCGTTGGGCATCTTTCTTTGCCTTTAGACAACAATTCTGATGCAAAAGAGCCAAACGGGACAGGCAAAAAAAAAGGAGGCGCAGTCATGCATGTCTCTAATCTTAGTTTGCTTTGTTTCACAAGTTTACATGAAGTATTTCTGACAGTTTGATGGAAACGGAGGAGACTCCTCCTCCTCGCTCTGT
The DNA here is from genome assembly GCF_057382185.1 of Mchenga conophoros. Classification (NCBI taxonomy): domain Eukaryota; kingdom Metazoa; phylum Chordata; class Actinopteri; order Cichliformes; family Cichlidae; genus Mchenga; species Mchenga conophoros. The sequence continues at coordinate 35,971,776 of NC_140534.1, forward strand.
CTCTGTCACAAGGCCAGCTGCTGTCTTATACACTTTTACATGAAGCTGTTATATAAGCAGCTGGCGGGGCAATCGAGCTATAGTATGAATGAGGAGGGAGAGAGAGAGAAACAAAGAGGAGAACATTCACTCGCCTCCTTTCTGCAGTAACCTGATTTCCTCAGAGCACCACTGACCTGCTTCCTGCTCTGTGTCCACGTCTCACCTGGTTTCAGCTCTCAGTCACACAGGTGACCATGGTGACGTCACAGGGCTGGTTGGTTTTTGTGCAGAAACGGGACTCTACCTGAGTTCGTCCCTCCACACATCCTGAGGTCCTCGTTTGTTGTTGGTGTTTCAGGCATGGGCACCCTTCAGTCTTTGCAGGATCGCTGAGTCCCTTCAGTCCGTGACAGTAAACAGTAAACTTTAGGAACTCCAGTGAGATTTGTATTTTTGCAGTTTTGCATGCAGGAGCAGCCACACAGCTCCTCCTGCAGTGGAAGTACTGCTCTTTAAATGCACTGCGGTGCGTGATGTAGTGACCACTCGACCTCTGACCGGCTCCCAGCACAGGGAGAAACCAGCTGAGGGTCTGTGGCTTTAACACGCTCGTCCGTAACGAGCTCTGATCAGCTCTGAGCTTGGTTTACATGTGAGCACGTCAGCGTTCACAGAGCCTGCACGTGTTAGCGTGTGAGCTGACTCTGACAGCTGAGGTTTCTGTCTCACAAACGCCACAGAAACAGCTCGCCGGTTTAAACTTCCTGCTGATGCCTCACACACGAGTCCTTAAATCACTGGGAGCTGAAGCAGCAGGTGTCAGGAGGATCTGGGCTTTCAGCACTTTGGCTTCATGAAATGTGGAAAATGATGAAAACTTTTCTACTTGTGTCTCTGCAGACAGAGATCGCCTCAGCTTTTATTGTGAAAGTGTGAACGTCTCTGTGTGACATGAGGGATCAACACTGGGACTGAAAGTCCTGTTTATTTCTGTGTGTGTGTGTGTGTGTGTGTGTGTGTGTGTGTGTGTGTGTGTGTGTGTGTGTGTGTGTGTGTTCCTGTCTAGCTATCCTTGTAACCCTGACACTAAAACCACATTTTGAGGCCCTTTTGGTTTTAGTGTCAGGGTTACAATTAGGTTATGGTTAGGTTTAGGATGAGGGTTAGGCATTCATTTTTGCGTGTGGCCCTCTCGTGGCGTGTGTTGATGATGATGTGCTGTAACATCAGAAGACCGTGGCACGCTTGCAGCGTTCTCTCTCCTTCTTCTCGTTTCTCCTTCTGCCCACAGGTGAACTCGCTGCAGCAGCAGGAGCTTCTACAAGCAGGTGTGTGCGTGGAGCTCAGGGGCGTCCCGGCCGTGGAGCGCTGGGCCGGATCTTTACCCACTCAGGGAGACGTGAGGTCACTATGGAGCAGACGGCGTTTGTCAGGCTGCTCTGAGAGCATCAGGTACGAGTCCTGATGTCACAGCTGAACCCGAAGGTGCAGCTAAGAGGTTGTAGTTGAGTGATGACCTCCAGCTCACGCTGGTCTGCGGCTGTGATGAGTAACAGGCCGCAGTACGGTCTCGGGGTGGGGGTTAGCGGCTTTAGCGGCTCATCTACGCTCACTCACGACCATGAGCTCTGAGACAGTGACGTCACAGAGACGAGGTCCTCTGAGAGGTCTGTGCTGGGAGACGGCTCCGTGACCCAGGGCAGAGGTCACATGACAGGAAGTCTGAGCTTACCACGCCCTGCTGTTTCAGTCCTGTCCAGAGTGGAGCAGGTGGAGCAGGCGGCTGCAGAGGCAGCACCGAGGTGGAGAGAACGGTGGCACCTCCTTTGTTGTTTGCAGGCACACACTCACAGCAGGCTGTTACCCATCATGCCTCTGTGGGGTCCCCACTGTCAGCGTGGACTCTGTGTTTACGGAGGCCGAGCCTCCTTTGTGCTCGCACATCCGGGCTCTCTCTCTCTCTCTCTCTCTAGGAGCCATTTTGGACTCAGTTCAGCCTGGCTGCATCAAACCAGTCAACTCCGCGGCGACAAAGACTCCACGTCCAGTTAGGACCACCAAAATAAAAGTCTCTCTCAAACCTGCTGTACGTTCCTCGCGTGATCGTCAGTGAAGACCCAGGAAGGTGACGTCACAGCAGGGGTCGGAGCAGGAGGCTCCTCAGATCTGAGTCTCACGACGCAGACAGCTCTGTGAGATTTAACAGTGTCACACGTGTAGTTGTTAATGTTCACGCTGTCCTGACTCAGAGGCCTCCGGGCTCAGCTTCCTCTGTGAGAGGCCGGAGGACGCCATCATCACTGCAGCTGCAGCTAAACTGGTGAGAGTAAGAACACGCCTGCCAGCACCGACCTGCAGGAGCTCTCTCTCTGCACGAGACAGGGGGTGTGTGCGTTTACATATCTTTGTGAGGACAGAAAATTGGCGTGCTACTATACTCGTGGGGACCAACAGCCCGTCCCCACAGACATTTTCGAGACTAAAAATGTGGTTTTAGTGTCAGAGTTACGGTCAGACTCAGGGTTAGGGTAAGCAGCTCGGAAAGCATTGTGTTAATTAGACGTGCTCACTGAGATATGAAAACGCTTTTATTTTGAAAGCGGGAGTATGATCTGCGGGTAGGGGTTGCAGCAGCTTCACCAGCCTCCTGCAGCCCGTCCCCATCAGCCCGACCAGAGCGGAGAGAGAGAGGCAGAGGAGAGCGGGGCTGCGGGCTGTGCACGCGCTGCTGCTGGTCCGGACCGAGACTGACCCCCCCTACCCCCACACCCACCGGGCCGGGCCGCCGCTGTCCGCCCTGCACGGCTCAAGAACCGCGAGGAGACCTCCGAGGACCCGCTGGATTACACACACACACTCTGCCTTTAAACCTGGAGGACCCGGAGAACATGTGGCTGTCCTGGCTCACCTGCGCGCTCGTGCTGGGAACTCTGTGTGCAGGTAAGCACAGCTGTGTGCGCGCGTGTGACAGAGAGAGAGAGAGAGACTCGGCAGCACATGGCGAGGAGCGCGAGCAGGATTCAGGCTGGACCGAGGACCGCCCAGGAGTTCGTCCCCGGTGTCCCCGGTCTCTGGGCTTTTATTCACAGCCTGTTTCAGATCAGAGCTGGACTCTGTGTGTGTGTGTGCGTGTGTGTGTGTGTGTGTGTGTGTGCGTGTGTGTGTGTGTGTGTCCTCTGCTTTGTTTCTGGTCTGCCGGTGTGATGCGTTCACGGTCAGGTGTGTTTGGCTGCGTTTCGGGGGGCTTGGCCGCTGCGCACGCGCGCATGCAGGCGGCCCTGTATTGTGTGCTTGTGCACGCTGGCGGATCAATAATAGATCATTCATTTTTCCATGTTTGATATTTGGCACGCGCTTTGCTGTCGTGCACGCGCTCGTTACTACGACACGTCGCGGATGAATGAAGCCGCTCCGTCAGCAACGTGGACCCGTAGTAATGGAGCAGAGGCGCGTGACACCTCCTCAGACCCACCTCTCTGTGTGTGTGTGTG
>NC_140534.1:35980248-36032748 GCF_057382185.1 Mchenga conophoros
AGCTCAGCAGCACTCTGGGAGAGGTGAAGGCAGCACAGTAATTATTCATGAGGACATGTTTATGTCTCCATCTCCCGTCCATCACAGAGCTTTTAGCAGCCAGTTTGAGGTGGGGGTGGGCAGTAGAAACGATATAAATTTGGCTAACGGTACAGATTTTGACTATACCACTCTACCGCAATAGCACATGTTGATGGTGTCATCAAGCTGCACCTGTTTTGGTCGAAAGCATCGCAGCGGCTGTAAACCACATCATCTGCAGATTATGCGGCGACAGTAAAAGCAAATGTGGATGGATTATCTCAGTTGTTCTCCTGACTGAAGTTTGGTCCGTTTACAGCATCCTGCCATGCGATTGCATTTGTCCCTAACCATCAGGAACCTTCACGTTAACTTTTATCGAGTGGAAAAAAGTTAGCGTTCATCCTCCAGCTTCACTGTGTTTATGCTAACATAGCTGTGTAGCTAGCGCTCACATAGCACATCATTATCTACCAGCTAGCCCAACTTCAGTAACCTTACAAACGTCACTGCTGTTTAGTTTTCTGTCTTCATTCATGTTGGAAGTGATAGCAGAGCTGTACGTTTGAATTTTTCAAAAATCTCTCAGTCAGAACATGCTATATCATGTTTAGGTGGAAGCTAGCAAGCTAACTTCCTGCTAACTTCTAACTCCGTTAAATTTAATAAATCCTGTTTTCATGGATGCCTGGATGTTAAACTTAATTGTTACACCTGGTAAAGTTGCAACGCTGATCATTGTATTAAAGATGAAGGAATTTTGACAGTTTGTAACTCTCAGTGATGCTGCAGTGTTCGTTTGGCTTTGGGACCTGAAGGGCGGAGTTTAGGACCCAGATTACTCCGCGAGGCTCCTTGATTACAGTAGCCATAATGGTCCAACAATCCATCAAGCGGTGCGGCTTCGTAGCTTACCAAAGTGGTACTAAAACATTTTTTGACAGATGTTTGAGCGCCGTGTAGCACATAAAATCGGTTTGAGGTCAGTAAGCACAACCAGAATTCATACTTAAGGCGCACGGACGATTTATGAGAAAATTTAAGGATTTTCAGCGCACCTTATAGTGTGTAAAATACGTTATACAGAAGAAAGGAATATATCGCGATACATATCTTTACCGCACATGCTTCAAATTATACCGTGATATGGATTTTACGGCATATCGCCCAGCGCTGCTCTGAGGTGTGGTTGAGCTGCTCACACATGGCGCCGTTGCTTTTATGAGGTCTACCAGGTAAGAGCCTTTAAAGCATAAACTGCTCTGAGGAAATGCAGAGAACTGTGTTCACATCCATGCTGGGCTCAGGTTTGAGTCCAGTCCAGATGAGCCCACAGGCTAACACTTCCACAGACATGCAGGAAGCCTCGAGCTGCTGAGGCTGCACAGACACACACCTGATTCGGAGCTGTGGAAAAGTGAGGACCCCCTTTTTCTGTTCCTACTGGGATCGACTCGGGGCGTTTCATCACGGTTTCCATGGTTTTCCATTGGGTTCCTGGTACCAGGTACATTCTAGGTTCCTTGTCACCCAGGGTTGCAAGTCATCCAAGCAGGTACTAAAATGTGGCGTCACACTGCATGTCAGCGATTGGCTGGTCAGTAGCTGTGCTCGATCAGAGCGTCTTGTTTACAAAAATCTGAACCGCCATTTTTTAAAACCGGTCAACGAGGGACATGTTTCCAACAACGCCGTGGTCCGCGCGTGTGACGAACAGTCACAGGCTGAGCAGCAGGTACAGCGTCGCCTCGACGTCCACCTTCGTTGTAGCGTTCGTATTAATTACGTCATGGCACGTGGAGACGCGTTACTGTGACGATAAGCAATAGATATAGGAGAATCCCATGATGCACTGAGTGTTTCTTCATCAGTCACCATGTGACATACACCTCTCTGCATCGAGTCATCAGTCATTATTCATCCATGGCTCTCTTCCACGACGCGTCTTTGTCCTGTATTCCTCCCCTCAGATGGCCCCGCCCCTCCCTCAGCCTGGTGTTGCTGGAGGTTTCTTCCTGTTCAGACGGAGTTCTTCCTTCCCGCTGTTGCAGAGTGCTCCGGGTAGGATCGTCTGATTCACTGTGTTTACAATAAAAAGCACCGTTGCTGCTGCTTCCTCAGGTAAGAAAACCCAGAGGTTTATAACATGCATGGTCACATGACAACAACGGCGCCAACATACTGAGCATCCATGGCACACAGAAATCCTCCCGGGCTGACGGTGTGTGTGAGGGCGGGGTCACGGCGGACTCCTCCTCCCTCTGCATTGATCTGAGAAAGCAGGTCGTCTATCAGAGCGGTGAAACATGGACGCTGCAATCAGAGCACAGAGTCACATGATCCAAGCAGCCATCTCAGCGTGTGAGAGCGCTGACTCAGCGCTGTGTTAGCGGCTCGTTAATCAGCACCATCGTTAACCCGCAGACACGATCAGCTGACACTCACGTACCTGCAGATGAGCAACATCATCAAAATCCTCCCTAAAGAGCTCCGCCTTCCTGGATGCTCTGTTAGTACAGTGACCTCATTATAGGTCACATGACATCATTAAAAACAGCACACACATGTCCAGTTTTACGTTGATCTTGGTGATGGATAGCCTATCAGGTCTCAGAGGCGGAGCTTTAGGCTGGTGACAGCTGAGTCATACTTACATCTGCAAAGGGGCGGAGTTTCACCTCGTCGTGGAAACCTTAAAAACGCCTCACGTTGCGTTTACTGTCTTCTCTTTTTCAGAATCAACTCAACTTTATTTATACAGCAGCACCAAATCACAGCCTCCAGCTGCTTTAGCGTAAAGACCCTGCGATAGGGGTGGGAAACCCCAACAGTCAGACGAGCCTATCAGCAGCTCGCTGCTCAGTAGGAAGGAAGAACTCCCTCTGAACAGGAAGAAGCCCGAGCTGAGGGACGGCTGTCGCTGGGATGGATCAGGTGTTCGTTCTCCTAAACCTGTGCTGACTGTGCAGACTGGCTCCTCCTCCTGCATCACCTCAGTGAGAGAGTTTAACCTTACACCCCCCTCCCCCAAGGTTCAGGCTCTGATGGCGTGCTGGTGTGTGAGGTCACAGCCTTCCATGGTTTCGCTGTCCTGGACCTGAGATCCAGCTGCAGCTCCTGGTACCCGAGGCCGGGCGAGGGAGCCGCAGAGAGGCGAGGCTCTCACAGCAGCGGAGCCTGTTACTGCAGTACCAGTACTCCCAGCACGTGTACTGGTACCGTGTCCTGACCATGTAAAAGTATGTGCAGAGTGAGCGAGCACTTCCTGTATCAGTTATTGTTTCGCACTTTAACCTCTGATCTTCAGTTGAGTTTTTAAGAGCAGTGTTACCAAGGTAACGCCCATCATCGCCGTAAACTGCCGCGTGTGTCAGCTCCGCCCTGCTCGGCTGTGTGAGAGTCAGCGTACAGCAGCAGGTGATCAGAGGGTTTGGTTTCATGAAGCTAACGTGTTTGCTGCTCGCTCTGGCGCCTGAAGGTGCGACGCCAACAAACGTTTCCCAGGCGTGGACGTTAGTGACCACAGACGGGCAACATCACTTGCTTCGCTCTGCTCCGCCTTTTATTCCTAGGAGATGGGCCCAGCTCTGCCTCTGTGGGACGTCTCTTCCTGTTAAAGGGGCGTTCTTCCTCCCACTGTCACCAGCTGAGCTCAGCCTGCAGTGTTTGAACCCGTGCTGTACAAACAGGAAGTAACACGTCAGTGAGGACGGCGCTCGCAGCTCCACGCTTCCATCCACGATGATGTCACAGAGCTGTGACCTCCTGCTGACCGCCTCACAACACGACGACCCGTGAGGCCTGACTCTTGACACCGTCTGACCTCACAGGGCGCCAAGCAGGACCAATCGGCCAATCACGAGCAGCGAACAGATGGGGGGTCATTGAAAAACTGATTGTTCCCTGGGGACAGACGGCCCCTCCCCCCTCACTCAGGGGATGACTCTCTCTGTCTCCCGTGAGAACATGGAGGAGGGGTGGTGGTGGGAGGTGGGGATCCCGTCTCCTCCCAGAGGTGACGGAGACAGATGTTGTCTGGACATCGTCAACAAAGCTCACCCTCAGGCTCTGGTGCAGGTCGTCCTCCCCAGATCAGATGGGCCAGCCACCATCGGCTGTCGACTCATGAGCGTGCAGGCCGGGCCTCGTGCACGCTCACGTGCCACTGGTGCTGCAACATTGCAGGCCAGTGAAGCGCCTGCAGGAGGAGGTCGGGGTGGATGGTGGGCCGTGCTGAGTTCATTCTTTATGTTATTATTTATATTACTGCTCACTTTCCTGTCCCTCGATCAAATCAAATCACTTTTATTGTCACATCACATGTGCAGGTACATTGGTACAGCACATGTGAGTGAAATTCTTGTGTGCGAGCTTCACAAGCAACAGAGTTGTGCAAAATACAATAATGTAAACAAGCAAAATACAAGAATGGCTACATCTGAAACTAATAAATATATGTACAATATATAATAGTATATGCATTTCTGGATGTGTATACTAAATATTTTTCTACGTGTGTGTGTGTGTGTGTGTGTGTGTGTGTGTGTGTGTACACATATTTTACAAATTAAATAGAGTAAACAATAAATAAAATAAATAAAATAAAATATACAGAGTGTAGACATGTGGAAAACAGTGGCATTACTGTACAGTATGGAGTGCATAATGTTAAAGTTCCAGTAGTGAAGCTGAGGTGTCTATGAAGTGTTCAGCAGTCTGATGGCCTGGTGGAAGAAGCTGTCTCTCAGTCTGCTGGTACGGGACCGGATGCTGCAGAACCTCCTTCCTGATGGAAGCAGTCTGAACAGTTTATGGCTGGGGTGACTGGAGTCCTTGATGATCCTCCCCGCTTTCCTCAGGCAGCGCTTCCTGTAGATGTCTTGGAGGGAGGGAAGCTCACCTCCAATTATCCGTTCAGAGCACCGCACTACTCGCTGGAGAGCTTTGCGGTTGTAGGCGATGCTGTTGCCGTACCAGGTGGTGATGCATCCAGTGAGGATGCTCTCAATGGAACAGTGATAGAAGGTCCTGAGGATGCGGGGGCTCATGCCGAATCTTTTCAGTCTCCTGAGAAAGAAGAGGCGCTGTTGAACGATACCAGGAACGATACCGGGTGGTCTCAGTTTGTTTGTGAGCAGGTCCCTCACAGTAGAATTTGTGCTCCTTGTCTGTTGTACGAGTTGACTTGAGGCTCTGATTACTTCTTCAGTAGTTCGTCCTCTCGCAGCTTTAGTTTGATGTCCTGGTGTATCGACCAAATTTGTATTCAGTTTAATTCAAAGTACTTGATCCAGCATCAGGGATCGTTTTGAAAACCACATAAACATGATGTAAAAAGCTCCACAGAAGCTTCGTGTGTGTTTGAGGACGTGGTGAACGAGTCAGCTTCACTCCAGCTGTAGCTCCATCCTCTGCTTCTGTCCGATCTTTATGTGCTCGCAGTTTGTTCTGTGTCGATCGCTCGTCAGACCAGCGTCCATCTGTCCGCTCGCTCTCGTGGGAACGCCGTGCACATACGCTCATTGTCCTGGAGTCTGAACGATAGATGCAGGAAACACAGCTACATTAGCAGAGGTCAGAGAAAGCCTCGTAGCACCCGGCCCTGCTACAAGACATCAGTAAAGGCAGTCAGTGGTCAGGAGGAGGCGTGTCCTCACCTTGTTTGGGTCATTTAGGTCTGAAACTGTACTGAAGGGCAGGACGCCTAAATACAAGGTTCTTACCCAGCACAGGGCCTGGGCCGTCTGTGGGAACCAGTTACCCCAGTGTGTGTGTGTGTGTGTGTGTGTGTGTGTGTGTGTGTGTGTGTGTGATTAGTTCCCATGACTTTACATCTTATATGCTGCCCTGTCATCACACTAACATATGCACGCACATAATTGGTCTGCCAGATGCCCGTGTGTGTGTGTGCTGGTGCATATATGTGCTGGTTTGCATATGAGAGCGTGACCTCTGACCCCTGGTGTCTGGAGTTTACAAAGGCTCTAATAGCTGCTATGAGCTTACTTTGCATTAGAAAGCGGCGCGCTCACAGTCGAGCCATTCGCAGTTGGCTCACGTCTGCATGCGTGTCATCTGGAGACGCCGGAGGTCAGAGGTCACACACTTTCACACGTATGCAGCACACAAATGTTAATGTGCACGACGGTGCAGCTGGAAGGCCGAGGGTTCGAGTCCGTGCCGCGCTCACACAGAACAATGCTGCAGCTGTCGCCGATCCCGCTTCGTGACGTGAGCATCGGCGTGCTCGCCGCAACATCTGTGCCGCTGTCACCGAGGTCATGAGAACGCAGCGAGGGTGGGCGGCGTTATCACCGCTCTGCTCTGTGACCATAAACCTGCTGTCACCTGACATCAGAGCGTTGTGTGTGTGTGTGTGTAAACGACTGTGAGCAGACATTAGGAGTCGATCCCCGAGTGTATCCAGCACAGATCCTGATGGTGCCGCTCACACTGCTGCTGTACGTGTCTGAAAGCTGCTGGGATGCTCCAGGGCCGGTTTGTAAAAAGGAAATGTTCATGTTTTGTGTTTTTTGTGATATTATGATGAAATCAAGCTTGTAATAGGACGCCTGCTCCACCTCTGGCACACAGGGTCTCGTGCTGAAAGCTGAGGCGGCCTCTGACAGAACTCAAAGTCCTGGGTTTGACTAACAGTGGGAAAATGAACCCTGATGTTTGTGTTCAGGTCAAAGTTCAAACGTCAGCTTGGTTTTATTAGATGTGATTTAGCTTCAGTACACGGAGAGCGACTGACAGCAGCTCAGTGGTTGTTTCAAAGGTGTGTTTGTGTGAACTCGCTGCTCCAGTTTAACTGAAGAAGCCGTCTGAGTAAATGTCACATGACACACAGTGACATCAGCACACAGGTCTCCATGGTAACCGAGGTCGACCTGCAGAATACTGATGATGGTTCAGTCGTAGTACTTTCCTGCAAACATTACTGCTAAAGCCCTGTGTGTACTCCCTGCTATTGCAGTATCATCAGAGGTGCTGCTTTCTGTCCCATAATGCAGTGCGGCAGCTTTATTCCCGATCACCACAGTAACCACGCCTCTTTTCTCCCTGCAGCTCCTCTCTTTGTGAGCAGACTGTAGGATTTATGACATGAACACGTGAAGCTCCGCCTGCTGCTCCTCACGCTAACATTAAAACTCACAAACAGTCAGAGCTGCGTCAGCGTGAGCGGCTGAGCTGCACCTGCACTTTGAATAACATCAGGCGACCAATAACAGGGCTGCTGTGAGGTCACTGTAGCAACAGAGTGCCCGAGAAGGTGGAGCTTCAGAAATTCTAGGATTTTGATTGGATGTTACTGATCAGCAGGTAGGTGTGTGTGTGTGTGTGTGTGTGTGTGTGTGTGTGTGTGTGTGTGTGTGTGTGTGTGTGTGTGTGTGTGTGTGTGTGTGTGTGTGTACTCCACCTGCTTGGTCACCTCGGGCTCTGAAACAACGGCTGAAACACTGTGAAGGATTCAGAGTGGGTGGGGTCACGGTGGCTACGACCATCTTTTATTTACAGTGTGTTTAGGGCACACTGAGATTAAAGCTGTGACATCATGCAGTATCAGCAGGGTTACCACGGAGACTCCTCTGAAGATGCAGCTACAGTTTTGTTTTGTTGTCCCGTTTGGATCTTTAGCCGTCAGAATTGTCTGAAGGCCAAGAAAGATGCCGAGTGGATCATCATGGTCTCGCCATATTGGTCCATTTGATTGACCTTTATTATAATTATGTATTTATTTTATTTTCAGTTGTTACAGATGGGACAGACATGACTGGGGGACAGGACAGGGAGACAGAAAGAGAGCGAGAGAGGAAAAAGCAAACAAACAAAAAATAAAAGAAATTGATTGAAGGTTTAGGAAAGAGGAGCAGAGGAGATGGTTGGAGCACTCAGCGGGACGGCCGCTGCGGTTTGTGGCTTCATGCTGTGAGTGCAGGAAGTGTTTGATTTATCCTCCAATCACAGCTAAGAACACGTGTTGATGGTGTGCTCTGGGCTTCCTCTCTGATCGAGCTTTGTGATAACGACGGAGTGCTGCCGTGATGTGTGTGCAGACGGTGTGAGGTGAAGCTTCCCTCTGCTCTCCTGCAGTCCTCGCTGTTTGCACATGGGCGGCCACCAGGCCAGCTCCGGGCTTCCGCTGGAGGCGCGGGCGACCGCCAGAGTGGACACTTCCCTGTCGCTGGGCCGGGGCGTGGGGCGCCGATGGTCGGGGCTTGCCTGCTCGCGGATGGGGGTGAAGCGGGCGATGGAGGTATGTGGCGGGGTGTGTTTGGTGGTGGTGATGTGTACGGCTGGCAGCGGGAGAGCTGCAGCGTTGAATGTACTGCAGTCGTCTGTGGTGTGAAGATACGAGATGTGCAGCACCTGGATGGCTGTGCTGGCGTTTCTCCTGCGGTGTTGCTATCAGTGTGAAGAGTGGGAGAAGAGGGTTGCATTGACAATCCAACACAATGTGCAGCACATTGCACACATGTTATAAGTGGTCAGAAACTTGTAAATAACTCATGAAAGAATAAAGTTACGTTGAAACCAAGCACACCGTTGTTGTCCTTGTGACATTACCAATAAGTTTGATGTGTCACATGGTCCTCTTCCTATTGGAAAAACAAAAGTTGTATCCAAGATGGCCGACTTCTAAATGGCCACCACGGTCACCACCCATCTGGAGGAGTTTGCCCCCTCACATATACTAATGTGCCACAAACAGGACTTTAGTATCACCAACCATTCCCACCCTGTACGTACTGCATTTGAATCATTCTAACTACATGTAACCAGCTGCATGTGTGTTTGGAAAAAAAGGATCCGCCCCTGGTCTGAGCTCGCTGTCGCCGGCAGCAGGCGGTCCAGCTCGTTATTGGTGCTCCGCTCTTCTTCTCTGTGCTTTAATTAGATGAGTGTGGAGGACTGTGGAGGACGCTTTGTGACACACCATGAAAGCATTTCCTCTGTGTGTGTGTGTGTGCTGCAGGGCTGAGCCGTGGGACTGCCGACACCAGGGAGTGTGTGTACTACAACGTGAACTACGAGACCGAGAAGACGAACCAGAGCGGCGTGGAGCGCTGCGAGGACGAGCAGGACAAACGCTCGCACTGCTACGCCTCCTGGAGGAACAACTCGGGCTCCATCGAGCTGGTGAAGAAGGGATGCTGGCTGGACGACTTCAACTGCTACGACCGGTACACACACACACACACACACACACACACACACACACACACACACACACCTTGCCTTCAAACAACATAAATGAGCTCCTCCAGCCAATCATCACACACCGACCACAGTGTGATCCATGCTGTCACGTTTACCTTCTTGCACTGAGCTGATCCAGGATCTGCTTCGATCCAATCAGTCACCTGAATGTGTTTTATGTTGTCAGGTAGACCCCACAATGACTGAAGTCCTGTAAATGCATGTAAACAAATCTATGACAGTCAGTCTGTCCTGTCCTGCTGCGTTCCTGTTTCCCTTCAGAGCAGCTGCTCACAGGGACGTGATCATTGACCCTGAAGATCCTCTGTGGGATTAAAACAGGGCAACATGCTGGGGGGCTGCGTCCTCCCACCTGGGTGTACTGTGTGCTGCAGACCACGCGGTCACGAGGGTGGAACGCCACTTTATCCCTGGCAGTGTTGGGAGTAATGGAATACATGCAGAATACAAAATATGAGTAACTATATTCCATTACAGTTACCGTTTAAAAAGGTGGTAATCAGAATACAGTTACTTTGTTGAAATAAATGGATTACACGGCGGTCTTTTCCTGTTTCATACGTCAGGCTGCGCTCTCTCTGTTTTTGGTGATTCCCAAACCAAACACGCATTAAGAGGCTCTGATGTCACCTCTACTTGCAGCCGCATAATGACGTGAAGAAATATTTTTTTAAATGATTTAATATGAAGGCAACAGGCAGAGTGTTGCAGGCATCGCCCTAAAGCCTGATGGGCAGTGTAGTCCGTGCTGCAGGGAGGATGGACTGCTGTACCCGTGATGTGTCTGTGAGCGAGGGGGGAGAAAAAAGTACGAGCTGTCACCGAGCAGTTGTTCCTGTTTTCCTCTGAAACAATCAACGCCTCTCTCTGTCTCTGCTAGCAAAGTTGAGCCAGACAACAAAGTAAAGCTAGTTTTCAGCTACGAGCCGACACAGAGGTCCCCTTACTACGGTTTTATATACGCGCCTTACCTAATGTCCACCTACTGTTACTCATTTATATTAAGATTTAAACATCTAGCTGGTGTTGGTGTGGAGAGTAACCTTCATTAATAGTAATGAATCAGCTACAGGTACCTTGGTGTTCATCTGAACAACAAACTGGACTCATAACTCAGACGCCCTCTACAGGAGAGGGCAGAGCAGGCTGTACCTGCTGCAGGGACTCAGGTCGTTTGGAGTGGAGGGCCCACTCCTGAAGACCTTCTGTGACTCTGCGGTGGCCTCAGCCTTCCTTTACTCTGTGGTCTGCTGGGGCGGCAGCATCTCTGCCGGGGACAGGAAGAGACTGAACAGGCTGATCAGGGCCAGCTCTGTTCTGCCCTCTGGACCCAGTGGAGGTGGACAGTGACAGGAGAACGGTGGCTAAGCTGTCATCCCTGTTGGACAACATCTCCCACCCCATGCAGGAGCCTGTCAAAAAATAATATAAAACAGTGTGCAAATGTAACCGACCCAGAGTATGGGCCGGTAAAACAGATTAAATGTTCCTGCAAAACAGGGAAATGATGAGACAGAGACGACTGGTGAAGTTTCTCTTTGCCTCGCTTCTGCCATATTTATTTATACAATCACATGTATTTTTAACTTGCAGCATCACCATTCTCTATATACAACAGAAATAACAATAAAACCGTCTGTATGTTCAAGCTGCAATACCACGATCTTTTCATGGCAACCAAAAGTACTTCACGTGTACTTCAAATCATTTACTCGGCTATTCTCTCTGAATGACAATCCAAAACAATATGAAATGCATGTTCAAATACATTTTTACCTCTAACTTTTAACATAAATACCTATGTATTCTGATTGTTTTAACCAACATACCAGTGCTTGGTCTTAAATCAATTTAGCTTAGTAGCTCACAAATACATGAAAGAGTCATGTGTATGCTGGCAGGCTTAGCTTTAGCTTTAACATTCTCAAAATCACTTTTCAGAACCAGTAAACAGTCGTTCTTCACTGCCAACAGCAGATTAACATTCATATTCACAAAATCAGGACACGACAAGGAGCTTATTCAGCTAAAACGACCTGAAGTAAGTGGAGAAAGGAAACCAAAATGGCGCCCGCGGCTGGCTAGGCTTTGGCATTTTTTCCAGTCCTTCTACTTCATAAAACGTAACAAATAACAGGGTTTACCCGCTGATTTATACCCCACATTTAGCTGTGTTTCTTATCAATATTTTACAACAGTTTTAATATAGTTTTACCGGTTACAAACCTGCAAAACAGGGAAATGATGAGACAGAGACGACTGGTGAAGTTTCTCTTTGCCTCGCTTCTGCCATATTGGAGAGGAGGACCTATGACCTCGCTATTCTGTCTCACTGAACAATGCGCCACCCGGAGGCTGGGGGGTGCAACTACCTCATTACATATAGTTCACTTCGGTGACAAATCTCTCATTTTTTTAACAAGTACTACTTCTGATGGGATCACACATTAGTGTGTCACACAAATACTGATAACAGTGCAAATGTTTGCAATATAAGAAATGTAAACATCTATGTTTAGTGAGCTTTGCAGTGTTGCTCTGTGGTGCAGCTACACTGTAGCAAAGTTTACACACTGTGTCTACTTGATCCACGTCTGACTGAACCCATAATGTTTCCACACCACTGAAGGTTTTTACCTCTTTTCAACCAACGGCAGTCACTCTCCTCTCCAAATAACTTCTGCTTAGCTTTCCGAGCTTCCCTCGGGTCCTCTTATTGTTGTGACACGTGTTCGAAATTCAGAGAGGTGCGCTCGATTTGCCACACGGAGCAGCGCGAGAGTAAAGCACGAGGGAGGGGCTAATAATTGGCTCAGTCATTTTTAATGATCCTTGAAAGCCCAGATCGTAATCGTGATTAAAATTCGATTAATTGAGCAGCCCTAGTCAGAGTGTTACTGTGTGTGAAGTCATTTCCTGTCTCTCTCTCAGGCAGCAGTGTGTGGCCACCGAGGAGAGCCCGCAGGTCTTCTTCTGCTGCTGTGAAGGAAACTTCTGCAACGAGCGCTTCACCCACCTGCCGGACATCACCGTGCCACGTGAGTGCCATCTGATTGGTCCGTTAGCACGTGTCACACGTGTCTTCTCCTCGTATCATTGTTTGTGCTTCATGAGGTCGTGACTTCAACAGGTGGTGTCATGGGTGCCTCCTCCATCTTTTATGTACAGTCTTGATATTCTGAAACCCGTCGGCAGGTTTCCTCGCACCAGACTGTCAGGGGCGTTTCCAAAGTTACCATGGTAACCCAGCGCCAATAAAGTCCTTTTAAATGTAAATGCAGTCTTTCTGTGTGTGTCAGTGATCAAGGCCCCGCCCCACAGCGTGGGTGTGTTAAACGTGATGATTTACTGCCTGCTGCCCGTCACCATGCTGTCTGTCGCTCTGCTCACCACCGTCTGGATGTACCAACACCGCAAACCTCCGTATGGACACGTGGACATTGCCGAGGTGAGCCTCAAACACTCACGCTTACCTTTTGATGAAACGAGTAGAAGTACTCGGTTACTTTGACCTGCAGACCGGAGCTGATGACGTCAGTTTGACTCTGCAATGCTGAGACGGCTCCATCTGCTGGTGGTCTGCAGGCACTGCAGCAGGAAACATCTCAAACGAGGGTTTGTCACCACATCGTGGTTCCCCATATTGAACTGTAAAGCACGGCCAATCGGTCTGATAGGGCGAGAGGCGGGATTCACCTGAACAGGTGGCCCGTGTATTGACAGCACTCTCACCTGTGGTTCAGTTTTTATTCATACAGCACCAAATCACAACAGCAGTCGCCTCGAGGCGCTTTATATTGTACAGTAGATCGCACAATAATAGATACAGAGAAAAACCCAACAATCACATTACCCCCTATGAACAAGCACTTTGGTGACAGTAGGAAGGAAAAACTCCCTTTTAACAGGAAGAAACCTCCAGCAGAACCAGGCTCAGGGAGGGGCGGGGCCATCTGCTGCTGGTTAGGGTGAGAGAAGGAAGACAGGACAAAGACATGCTGTGGAAGAGAGACAGAGGTTAATAACAGATATGATTCAGTGCAGAGAGGTCTGTTAACACATAGTGAGTGAAGAAGAAACACCCAGTGCATCATGGGAATCCCCCAGCAGCCTACACCTACTGCAGCATAACTAAGGGAGGATTCAGGGGTCACATTAATTCTGACATGGGAGGGGCTTCTGTCATGTTGCTGTCTATAAATGTGTCACATTGATGCCCTCCCCCACTCTCCTTTCCTCTCCTCCAGGATCCTGGTCCACCTCCTGCCTCCCCCCTGCTGGGGCTGAAGCCTCTGCAGCTGCTGGAGGTGAAAGCCAGGGGGCGCTTCGGCTGCGTCTGGAAGGCTCAGATGATGAACGAACACATGGCCGTGAAGATCTTCCCCATGCAGGTACCGGTGTTTGCTCCGAGCATCAGGGCAGCCGTCCTGACTCCCAACCCTTCCTCACCTCCTCCTCCTTGCAGAATAAGGACTCCTGGGAGACCGAGAGGGACGTGTTCATGACGCCGGGCATGAGGCACAAGAACATCCTGAGGTTCATCGCCGCAGAGAAACGAGGGAGCCACCCCGAGGCCGAGCTGTGGCTCATCACAGAGTTCCACGAGAGGGTGAGGAAGGGGGGCCGAGGGGGGGTCAGAAACTCCCGGGGGTGTGGGGTCGATCTCCTGATGTTTGTCTCTGCAGGGCTCGCTGTCGGGCTTCCTGAAGGGAAACATGATCAGCTGGTCCGAGCTGTGCCACATAGCCGAGACGACGGCACGCGGCCTGGCGTACCTCCACGAAGACGTCCCCCAACTGAAGGGAGAGGGTCCCAAACCGGCCATCGCCCACAGGTCTGCCCACAAACCCCCACACCTACAGATCAGACAGGAAACCCTAGTCTGCAGTGACGAGCTGCTGCCACACGGTGGAGCTGTGAGTCAGCGTTAGAGGACGTCACAGTTCACGCTGCTCGTTTTTACTTCAGAATCTCAGAGATCGCTTATGTTCACGTGCTCAACGCGCAGCAGCTGCTCACACGCTGCTAACACACTGCTCAAATACTGCTAACACGCTGCTCACACGCTGCTAACACACTGCTCACACGCTGCTCGAATGCTGCTAACACGCTGCTCACACGCTGCTCGAATGCTGCTAACACGCTGCTCGAATGCTGCTAACACGCTGCTCGAATGCTGCTAACACGCTGCTAACACGCTGTTCACACACTGCTAACACGCTGCTCACACGCTACTAACACGCTGCTCGACATGCTGCTAACACGCTGCTCGACATGCTGCTAACACGCTGCTCGACATGCTGCTAACACGCTGCTCACATGCTGCTAACATGCTGTTCACACACTGCTAACACGCTGCTCGAATGCTGCTCACACGCTGCGCACACACTACTAACACGCTGCTCACATGCTGCTAACACGCTGTTCACACACTGCTAACACGCTGCTCGAATGCTGCTAACACGCTGCTCACATGCTGCTAACACGCTGTTCACACGCTGCTAACACGCTGCTCACACGCTGCTCACACGCTGCTAACATGCTGCTCGAATGCTGCTAACACGCTGTTCACACACTGCTAACACGCTGCTAACACGCTGCTCGAATGCTGCTCACACGCTGTTCACACGCTGCTCACACGCTGCTCGAATGCTGCTCACATGCTGCTCACACGCTGTTCACACGCTGTTCACACGCTGTTCACACGCTGCTAACACGCTGCTAACACGCTGTTCACACGCTGCTAACACGCTGTTCACACACTGCTAACACGCTGCTCGAATGCTGCTCACACGCTGTTCACACGCTGTTCACACGCTGCTAACACGCTGCTAACACGCTGTTCACACGCTGCTAACACGCTGCTCGAATGCTGCTCACACGCTGCTAACACGCTGCTCGAATGCTGCTAACACGCTGCTAACACGCTGCTCACATGCTGCTAACACGCTGCTCACACGCCGCTAACACGCTGCTCACACGCCGCTAACACGCTGTTCACACGCTGCTTACACGCTGCTCACACGCTGCTCTGCTGCTTTCAGCTCCACAGTGAACACATACAGAGACTGACAGTATCAGCATGCAGCAGCAGGTTAGCAGGAAGTGTAGAGCTCAGTGTGTGCTGGGGCTGAATCACAACCTGCACGGCTAGATGAAAGCTACTACATGTACTACTACATGCATATAGTAGTACATGTTGACACCACAGAAATCAGAGTGCTGTAGGCAGCAGCTAAAAGCATCATGGGAGCTGTAGTTGAATAACACAGTAGATCGATGAGGAGCAGGACTGTGGGCGGGGTCAGACAGGTAACGGCGGCCACGTTTGATCGTGTCTCACTCTCTCAGGGATTTGAAGAGTAAGAACATCATGCTGCGCTCGGACCTCACGGCGGTGATCGGAGACTTCGGCCTCGCCGTTTGCTTCGAGCCAGGGAAACCGCCGGGAGAGACGCACGGACAGGTAAGCTGGTCTGACCGCAGGCGGCCGAGGAGACGAGCGTCGCTGCGTCGCTCACGCTCACTCTTGTGTGTGTCTGTGTGTGCAGGTGGGCACCAGGCGCTACATGGCCCCCGAGGTCTTAGAAGGAGCCATCAACTTCCAGAGAGACGCCTTCCTCCGGATCGACATGTACGCCATGGGCCTGGTGCTGTGGGAGCTGGTGTCCCGCTGCAAGGCTGCAGACGGTAACACACACACACACTCGAACCACACCTTAACAGCACAGCGAGGGTTTACCTGACGTCTCAGGAGCGGATGTTGGTTCCGCCCATCTTTAATATGTGGTGTGTTCAGGTCCGGTGGATGAGTACATGCTGCCGTTCGAGGAGGAGGTTGGTCAGCATCCATCACTGGAGGACCTGCAGGAAGTCGTGGTCCACAAGAAGATGAGACCAACCATCAGAGAGCCGTGGCTCAAACACAGCGTGAGTCTGAACCTCAGTCCATGAAACATCAGGGGGCCAGATCTGGATCCCTGAGGGACACCTTCTATCATCAGCCCCTTTATTTTCAGGTGTTTTGTACTGTAAGACTGAGCAGTATTAGAGGGAAACGTTTCCCTGTGGAGGTAAAAGACTTGCTTGTCTTAGAAGTTGTATTTAAGCAGAGATGTGTTCGTGTATATGTAAATATAAAGAATGGTATCATCAGTGTAAAAGTGTCCTGTGCTGAGCTGTGGGGTTTTCGTGTAAACATGAGTGGGCCTAGCATGGATCCCTGAGGGACGCCTTCTATAAATCATGTGGACCTGCAGGTGTCTGGAGGTGTTTTCAGGTAAAGACGCCACAGTTATGTGACAGAGCTGATCCACAGCAGGGCTGTTGTGTGTGCACGTTTATGCTGATGATGCCATCCTTTACAACAGCGCCCTGTGTTTGACGAAGGCCTTTTCTCGATCGCAGTGCTTCCTTCGCTAACCCCGCCTCCCCCATGTGCTGCTCTCTGCAGGGTCTAGCTCAGATCTGTGAGTCGGTCGAGGAGTGCTGGGATCACGACGCCGAGGCTCGCCTGTCGGCCGGCTGCGTGGAGGAGAGAATCGCCCAGATCCGCCGCCTCACCGCCACCATCGCCCCACCTACCTCCGAAAACAACACCCTGCTGGGTTCCTCTGTCGCACCTGTTCCCATGGTAACTAACGTGGACCTGCCGCCCAAAGACTCCAGTATATGAGTCTATGAAAGAAACGAGGTGCACACACCACGCCATCGCTCCGCAGTGGAATTTCGGGCGTGAGAGCAGCTGCTATTTTACTCTCTGGACTTTTTGTGATTCCCTCTCGTCCGTTGGGACGGAGTACCAGCACACCTCGTTGTTCCTAAGTTTTCCTCTCAGTGGGACTCATTCGTGTCTTTTTAACCAGGCGTGTGTTTTATGAGAAAACGCGTTCAGGGTCCGACTCAGTGAATGCTTCGATCTCCAGGTACCTCAGCGACCCTTTTTATTCGCTCATTTTTTACCGTTTTCTTCGCTCATTCCTGCCTCTGCGGTCTTCTACTCACATCTGGATCATATCTACCCACCTGACAACAGCGTCACCTAGCAACCACCTGTCACCAGGCGACTACAATGCTGCAAAACCCACAGAGGAGCCCGAGACTGTTACACAGCAAACACACATCCACAGCGACCGCTTTACTACTTTACCTGGACTTTAGTTTTTATCGGTCTCCTGCGACAACACGTCGCTGTTCGCATCTTTAAATCCAACGGACGGAAACAGGAAGTGATGTCAGATGGAAAAAGGCGAAATGGGCCTGTTTGTTTCCAGTGTGGCGGTTTCCGTTCTCCCGTGTTTTGTGTCTCAGTCTTCTCGCCTGGGGGTGAAGGCAGAGAGACTGTGATTGGTTGGCCTCACATTGCAGAGGTGTGATTGGCTGACTGCGCTCAACCACAGCATTTTGGTTGGTTTGGAAATAATTTCTCAGGTAATCAAACCTACAGGTGAATGATGCATGCATTCAGGTGTGTGTGTGTGTGTGTGTGTGTGTGTGTGTGAGCCTGTGTGTGTGTGTGTGTGTGTGTCTGTGTGTGTGTGTGTGTGTGTGTGTGTGTGAGCCTGTGTGTGTGTGTGTGTGTGTGTCTGTGTGTGTGTGTGTGTGTGTCTGTGAGCCTGTGTGTGTGTGTCTGTGAGCCTGTGTGTGTGTAAACAGTCACATGGTGTGACAGGTTTGAGTTTACACCTATTTCCTGCCTGTGTTACCTGAAAGACCGGTGACCTTTGACCTTCAGCAGCGCCACCTTCAGGTTAAAGCCTTCAAACTGAGCGTCCGACGTGTGAGTGCTGCATGATTTATTCTACACGTGTGGAAGGAGGGCTTCTTCCTGTCCCTGCCTTTCACAATAAAAGCCCTGGACATGCACACTATGTGACTGAGATTTCATTTGTGAGGTCAAACAGCTGATTTCTGTTTATGAACGTCTCATGCCCCACTGACTCACATCCAGCTGTCCAGATCCACAGACTGATCCTAACAAGCTGCTGCAGAGGTCAAAGGTCGCCTGTGTCCTTCTAACGCCCCTGTTCTTCCCTTCTGTGATGCCATACATGTAACATGAATGTCTACGATGCTGCTGCTGACCCTGACGATGATGATGATGATGATGAATATATTTCTGTAGATTCTTTTTATTGTTAGTTTGATTTTAGTGACATTGACCACATGCAAATCTGTGTTTGTACAGAGTGTGTGTGTGTGTGTGGGGGGGGGGGGGTTAATGATCAGCACTGATCAATGAGAGTGTCAGTAGAGAGGACAGTAGAGACGACAGTAGAGCTCCTGAAGCACAGACCACCTCAACACAGCGGAAATACCTCAGACTTTTCTACGAGCTGGATTTTTACATTTTGATGTTTGTGATCTTTTATTGTTTACTTTGTGTTTTTGTTGTTTCCATTAAACCCGCGGAGCTGCCCGGCCGTCCGACTCACAGCTCGCTGCCGTTTCACACCTGGACTTCCTCTCATCCTTCCTCCTCTCTCTTCAGGTTTCCTTCTTTCCTTTCCTCTACTACCTCCTTTCTGTTTCCTTCCTGACTCTTCGTCCACTCGCTGTTCTCTCCTTGCTGTAACAGGTCACATGGTTTAACGCCTCCTCGGGATCTGTTATTGTGATCGATTCAGTGACTCTAAAGTAAGGTGTAGTACTTCAGGCAGCGCTCCACCTGCAGTCTGACCTCCTTCAGGGCTAACCCCGCCTCAGTCACTGACTCCAGGTGTTTCAGGAACTGGTTACCTCATTAAAGTCTCACAGGTGGAAACGCTGTGCTGCGCCCGCTTGTTTGTGCTCAGCATGGTTAGCGACTCAGCTGCTGCACGGTGCTTTCATTCTTTTATTTTTCTGTCCTGAGAATTCATCTCTGTAAATAATTTAGGACGCTCGTTCGACCCGTCGGGCCGGGTAGTTTGGATCTCCAGCTGTTCCCCAGCAGCTGCCGCCTCCATGAGAACCGATGCAAGTTCCTGTGAGGCAGGACGGCGCATCAACGCTTCCAAAAATGCCCCAAAACCCTGAACTTCCTATCGTCTGCTGACATCACCGGCTGTTCAGGGCCTCGGCCAGCTGATCTGACTCTACAGTACATGACTGCACACGGAAACACCTGGCCAGGTTATTTCATCAGAGTTAGCTTGTGCTGCTAGCACTGACCTGGCTAACACCTCCCTCAGAGCTGTGAGGGAGGTTCTGGTCTCCGAGTCCTTGGAGCTCGATGCTAAAGAGAGCGAGTCACGTGACTCCTTCCTCCAGCTTGTCCTGAGCAGGTGTGTGAAGATGGCCGCCTCCTTTTTGGTATTTTGGCCTGTGCCAAAGAAACGGCCGAGGTCAGAGACACGAGTTCCCTCACAGTCCTCTGTCTCTGCCATCGAAGTTTTTAAATAGTGACGAGCAGAAAGGAGTTCTGGGTGTTTATCCTCAGGACAGCCCTGTGAGTGTAGGACTGAACGCTCGCTGTGCTGACTGTGACGGCGAGCAGAGCTGTGATCCCAGCGAATCTTCGTTTAAACATGACTAAGGCGGGAAAAGAGCAGAGCTGCTAACGAATCGATCAGACACGCCGTGAACGAGCGAGGTACTGTCACTGGTCTTGGGACCCGCCCCCTCTGTCGACTTTGCTGCCAATCGACGGGCGCATTACTTAAACGTCTGATTTTTTTTTCTGGGGGGGGGGGGGGGGGGAGGGGGTGATCGTCATGGCAACAGTGACCCGTACTCAGGGTAAGCTAGCCCTGCTTTACATGGCAGTTAGGATTAGGAAAGCTAGCTGTGCGTTATCAGGCTGTTGACCTGCACAGCAAACCGCCTCGCCGTGTCAGCTGTGATCTGATTGGCTAACAGCTCTGCTGCCACTTTACGCTGAAGTAAAACAGCCGACCCAGAATGCACGGTTCCAAATGTTACAACATCTGGAGCTGCAGATGGAGTCCTACACTCACTGAAAGTCATGAGCACCGTTCACTTCCTGTGGCATGGGCCGACAGAGGCGGTCAGCTCCACCTACGCCATCTGCTCCACCTGTGGGAGGAGCGAGCTGTGAGTCTCTAAACAGGAAGAGAAGCGACTGATCTTCATCGGCGTGACTGTAGGAGGAGCAGTTTAACATGTATAAATACACGTGTACATACATATATGAACAGGAAGGAGGAAGTGACATCTAACAAAATAAAAGCCTCTTCCTGGTTCCGGTCCTTCCTTCAGTAGAGGCGACTGATGGAGGTTCCTGGTTTTACTGTGGTGCTTTATAAAGAGAACCTCCACCTGCTCCGTCTGCCTGGAGACTGACAGGAAATGACCTGTGTGTGTGTGTGTGTGTGTGTGTGTGTGTGTGTGTGTGTGTGTGTGTGTGTGTGTGTGTGTGTGTGTGTGTCGTCGCTGTATGAATGTATCTGAGCCGGTGACTCTGAGGCTCACACTCCAATAAACTGTAGAAAATGAAACTTTTTGTAAATGAAACAATAAAAATGTGACAGTATTTTAAACAGACTGCTGGATTTCTTTACCATAAGGTGGAGCAGGAAGAAGAGCACGGGTGGTGTTTGGTCAGGGGTGTCAAACAGAGGTGTGGACTCGAGTCACATGACTTGGACTCGAGTCAGACTCGAGTCATTAATTTTATGACTTTAGACTTGACTTGAAAAAATGTTCTAAGACTTGTGACTTGACTTGGACTTTTACACCAATGACTTGGGACTTGAATTGGACTTGAACCGGTTTACTTGAAAAGACTTGATATTTCACCCCAAATATAAAATTTAACATTCATATTATATAGAGATTGAAAATGTGACGTCATTCACGGGTAGAACCGCAAAGGATTCTGGGAACTCGTGGCAAGCGGTACTAGCGCACGCAGGCTTTCAATTAAAATCAGTTATACAGCGATAAAAAGAAACACAAAAATGTCAAGAAGCCGTTGTATTATTAACTGCAATAGCCGGTCGCATGACAGCCACGGGAAGCCGACGGGTAAAGAGATCGGTTGTTATTGTCACGGTTTGCCGGGGCAAGCCGTGTGGAATATGAAATAGGACCCAAAATGCGGCAGCTCTGGTGCAGATGAGTGTTTATTTACAGGGGTGTGAGTACAAACAGCGGTGGCGACACAACATGAAACCGGAAACCTAAACTGGGTAAACTAATAAGACAAACCAGAATGAGGATGCAGGGAGGTCCGGAGAAATACATACAGGGAGAGCAAGGGTAAACAACACAGACGAACCAGCGATTACCAAGACAGAAAATACAACTTAAATACACTCAGAGAACACAGGGAGATTACACACAGGTGGGAGACACAGCTGGGAGTGATTAACATGACGAGACCAGGGAGGCAAACTGAAAACACTCACATAAGACGCAGACCTTCACAATAAAACAGGAACACACGGGGGGGAACAGGGTAAACACCAATTAGAGAACAGAACCAAAATCGCAAAGAGAAAACACAAAACGCTGGGTCAAAAGGACCCAGGATCATGACAGTACCCCCCCCCCCCCTCAAAGGCTGGCCCCAGACAGCCCAACAAGAAACAAAACAGCCAGAAAAAACAGAAAACAACCCAACCAGGGCGGGCGGCGGGGGCCCAGGAAGGAGGGCTCGAAGCAAAACAAAACCGGAGCACCAGAAGGCCAAAAGACAAAAACAAAAAACGAGTCCAAAACCAAAAGAAACGAAGCACACCAGAACACGGGAAAAAACAGAGTCCAAAACAGAAGAGTTCAGGGGGCCGACAACACAGGAGTCCAAAACAGTTCAGGGGGCCGGCCAGGGGGCCGACAGCACAGGAGTCCAAAACAGTTCAGGGGGCCGACCGTGCGGACGGCAACAGCGGCGACGTGGACACAGTTCGGGGGGCCGACCGTGCGGACGGCAACGGCGGCGACGTGGACACAGGTCGGGGGGCCGGCCGTGCGGGAGGCAACGGCGGCCACTCAGGCGATGGCGGTCCGGGGGCCGGCCGTGCGGAAGGCAACGGCGGCCACTCAGGCGAAGAGGGTCCGGGGGCCGGCCGTGCGGAAGGCAACGGCGGCGACGAGGGAGACGACGGAGCAGTTCAGGGGGCCGACCGCGCGGAAGGCAACGGCGGCGACTCAGGCGATGGCGATCCGGACCAGGCGAGGCTGCAGAGGCCGGACTAGGCGAAGCACAGGCAGAGGCCGGACCAGACGAAGCACAGGCAGAGGCCGGACCAGGCGAAGCACAGGCAGAGGCCGGACCAGGCGAGGCTGAAGGCTCTGAGGCCGGACCAGGCGAGGCTGAAGACACGGAGGCTGGGCCAGGCGAGGCTGAAGGCCCTGGAGCTGCAGCAGGCGAGGATGATGATGGAGCTACAGCAGGTGGCTGGACGGGCTGAACGGGCCCCTCGGACCCTCCAGCGGAGGCGGGAGGCTGAACGGGCCCCTCGGACCCTCCAGCGGAGGCAGGAGGCTGAACGGGCCCCTCGGACCCTCCAGCGGAGACAGGAGACGAAGGCCGGAGCGGTCTCTCGGACCCCCCAGCGGAGAGTAGAGACGAAGGCCGGAGCGGTCCTACGGACCCTCCAGCAGAAGTCACCACTAAGCCAGCAGTCATGGAGTCCTCTGGCAAACACGAAGGCAACTGGCGATGCACTGAGCACTGGCTCTGCCCAGGCAACGCTGACATGGTGCAGTTCTCAGGTGGCTGCATAAACTTCAGGGGTCCAGAATCAGCCGGGGACTGAGACCTAGCCTCTGGGGAAGCCCTGGAGCGGCAAACTGTGCCAATGGCGGCTGAACCATGAAAAGCACCTTGACGTGAAATTAGACTTTCTCCCTGCATGGAGTGAATGAGTGAAACCGGTGATACTGGAGCCAGAGCTACGGGTAGCGGGGGCACTGGAGCTACTGGGGCCTGCGCTACAGGCGGCACTGGAGCTACTGGGGCCTGCGCTACAGGCGGCACTGGAGCTACTGGGGCCTGCGCTACAGGCGGCACTGGAGACTGAACTGAGGGTGGCACTGGAGACTGAACTGAGGGTGGCACTGGAGACTGAACTGAAGGGGACACTGGAGACTGAACTGAAGGGGACACTGGAGACTGAACTGAAGGGGACACTGGAGACTGAACTGAAGGGGACACTGGAGACTGAACTGAAGGAGGCACAGGAGACTGAACTGAAGGAGGCACAGGAGACTGAGCTGAGAGGAGCACTGGCTGCGGGGGAGCTAACCAAGCTGAGAGTGGCTGCGGGGGAGCTAACCGAGCTGAGAGTGGCTGCGGGGGAGCTAACTTAGCTGCCGGTAGCTGCACAGGCGATAAGCAGCTCGCGTTGACATCCGCCACACAAAACGCAGCCCCTGAATGAACAGTCATGCAGTCCGAAAATGAAAAAGAGTCCTTACTCACCACAGCCGGCGATTTAGAAGCCCGAACGTCCGGCTGTGGGGTGGCGCGCTTGCGGCGTGATCGGCGTTTCCTCCCCGCAGACGGCTCCGACGGGCCGGGCAAGATCACATCCGGCGAGTCGGGCAGCGAGGCAGGAGTGGCTGAGAGAAGGTGCGGTGTGAGCCGGAGAAAAGCCTGCATGGTCGGAGGAAGCGACTGCAGAAGCCATGGCAGGCCAGAAAAGAGCCGTTGTAGCCGACTTTCCACGGCACGACGAAGCTCCTCTGGAGGGTTCTCCAGCCATAGCCCGAGGAGAATCTCCACATTGTACGCAATGTCGTCCTGGAGCTCCTCGGACGGATTCACTGCCGCTGGGTCCATGGTGGCTGGTTCGTACTGTCACGGTTTGCCGGGGCAAGCCGTGTGGAATATGAAATAGGACCCAAAATGCGGCAGCTCTGGTGCAGATGAGTGTTTATTTACAGGGGTGTGAGTACAAACAGCGGTGGCGACAAAACATGAAACCGGAAACCTAAACTGGGTAAACTAATAAGACAAAACAGAATGAGGATGCAGGGAGGTCCGGAGAAATACATACAGGGAGAGCGAGGGTAAACAACACAGACGAACCAGCGATTACCAAGACAGAAAATACAACTTAAATACACTCAGAGAACACAGGGAGATTACACACAGGTGGGAGACACAGCTGGGAGTGATTAACATGACGAGACCAGGGAGGCAAACTGAAAACACTCACATAAGACGCAGACCTTCACAATAAAACAGGAACACACGGGGGGGGAACAGGGTAAACACCAATTAGAGAACAGAACCAAAATCGCGAAGAGAAAACACAAAACGCTGGGTCAAAAGGACCCAGGATCATGACAGTTATAGGATTACGTCGTTGAAGAGAAATTGTTCGAGCCATGTTTCCGAAGTAACAAAGACGCGACGGATGGCCTGGATTGCAGCCATTCAAAGATCAAATATAACGTCCCAGAACCCTCCAGCTCACAGGTTAGTCTGCTCCAAGCATTTACACGAAGGTCAGTCTGCTGTTGTAGTTAATGCGTCATTTTTCTTAACATAATTGGTGATATAGGTTACAAGCAAGTCTGGCGCTGAACAGAAATTGTCGCGCTATGCTCCTTTATTTATTGTGCATAAATAGTGAATTGTCCTGACACAATATTGCGTTTCGCTTCTGTTATTATGGTACATTGACAAAAACATATACTTTTATTCACAGGATAAAACAGGTTTTTTGTATCACTAATTGTCCAGTACGATTACAGCATACAATATTATTGTCACTGCTACATTTCTGTGATGGGTACCAGAAATTATTTCCACTACTAATTAATTACCGTTGAGCTCAAAGGTCCTATTAATAAACGGTTAACGAATGTGTATTTATGACGACAATTTGTGAGACTGGTAAACTTATGATACGTACGATGGTCTTTACTTTCTACACGGTGCATTTCAAGGTCCTGCACCCATCCGTCGGTAAACTGTACCTGGGCTTGTTGCAGTGACCTGAAGTTACTAAACTTCATGAGTGTATGCACTCACTCCAAGAACCGTATGATTATAAATATGCATATAAATATGCTACGATGAGATAGCTGACTTCATCTAACTAGCAAATGTTGTCCAGGCTACGTTGGTGATGCAGTTTTTTTTAATGTGTATGATATTTTTGTCATGCGATTTTAAAGCTGGTCCTACAACCGCATCCAAGAATAACATGCAGCTTATCTCAGAACTGTCGGTGAAAATTATTCTTGGAGCTAGGTTTAATTGAGCTGCATTTTAAAGAGGTGCAATTTCACAATTTGTTTATATTTTCTAAGTTCACTATTTTGTCATGTGTTGAGAAAAACAGATTTTAAAATTACATGGTCTAATATTTACATTTAGCATAACTGCAACATTATTTTTTCGTTGTTTTTTTTTAAAGACTCGAAAGGACTTGAAATTCAAAGTTTCAGACTTGTGACTTGACTCGGACTTTTACACCAGTGACTTGAGACTCGACTCTGACTTGCCTGACATTACTTGAGACTTGACTTGAGACTTGAGGATAAAGACTTGAGACTTACTTGAGACTTGCAAAACAATGACTTGGTCCCACCTCTGGTGTCAAACATAAGGTCCGGGGGCCAGAACTGGCCCTGTGGACACTCGAACGGTTGGAAGAAGTAAAGGAGGGTGGAGATTATCATACGTATGTAGTCTACGCTACACCTGTTAGAGAAACAGTGAAAGGTCATTTAGTATAGATGGAAAGTTTTTTGCAGTAAAAACAAGTAAAACAAAATGTTTTTTTAGTTTTATTCAGTTCAATTCAGCTTTATTTATATGCCAAATCACAACAACAGTCGCCTCAAGGTGCTTAATATTGTACAGTAGATCGTACAATAATACATACAGAGAAAAACCCAACCAATCATATGACCCCCTATGAGCAAGCACTTTGGCAACAGTGGGAAGGAAAAACTCCCTTTTAATTGTGATTGGTGAGAGAAGGAAGACAGGATAAAGACAAGCTGTGGAAGAGAGCATATTTGTGTAATATGTGTAATGTATGACACATATTACACCTGTAACACCTACAGCATGTTCTAATCGCTCTAATAGGATATTATGGTCGACAGTATCGAACGCTGCACTGAGGTCTAGCAGGACAAGCACAGAGATGAGTCCACTGTCAGAGGCCATAAGAAGATCATTTGTAACCTTCACTAAAGCTGTTTCTGTGCTGTGATGAGCTCTGAAACCTGACTGAAACTCTTCAAATAAGCCAAAGGAGCTTGGAAAGAAAAGCGTCTGGACTTCTTTAAGTTGCTTGAAGACGTTTCACCTCTCATCCGAGAAGCTTCTTCAGTTCTAAGGTCAAATGGTGGAGAGTCCCAGATATAAACCTAGTGGGAGTTTCCCCCCACAGAGGGACAAAAGGACCCCCTGATGATCCTCTAATCGCCTGAGCCAAGGTGTGAAACTGGGTGTGGGTCCCAATCAGCCAGAGTTTCGGGTGAGCTCATTGTGAAACCTGGCCCCACCTTATCATGCGAATTCCTGAGGTCAGATGGCCCAGGATGTGAGTGGGCGTTAAGGCGTCTGGCAGGGATCTCAAAACTGGATTATAGATGGCAGAGAGTTGGTGTCGTAAACCACCGCCTCTGTTCAAAGATGGTCGCTCACAGTGGACTTAGATGCTTCTTTCACTCCTCTTTCAAACCATCTGTCCTCTCTGTCCAAAATGTGAACATTGGCATCCTCGAAAGAGTGACCTTTGACCTTTAGATGCAGATGGACTGCTGAGTCTTGTCCTGTGGAGGTGGCTCTTCTGTGTTGTGCCATGCGCTTGTGAAGTGGTTGTTTGGTCTCTCCAATGTAGAGGTCTGGGCATTCCTCGCTGCACTGTACAGCATACACCACATTGTTAAGTTTGTGTTTTGGCGTTTTGTCTTTCGGGTGAACCAGTTTCTGTCTGAGCGTGTTGCTGGGTCTGAAATGCACTGGGATGTCGTGCTTGGAGAAAACTCTCCTGAGTTTCTCTGATACAACGGCTACATAGGGGATGACAATGTTGTTGCGTCTGTCCTTCTTATCCTCCCTCGCTGGTGTCTGGTCTTCTTTTCTGTGCCTCTTTGCTGACTTTAAGAACGCCCATTTAGGATAGCCGCACGTTTTGAGTGCTTCCTTTAC
Organism: Mchenga conophoros; assembly: GCF_057382185.1. Classification (NCBI taxonomy): domain Eukaryota; kingdom Metazoa; phylum Chordata; class Actinopteri; order Cichliformes; family Cichlidae; genus Mchenga; species Mchenga conophoros. The sequence continues at coordinate 36,007,562 of NC_140534.1, forward strand.
ATGTGTGTGTTCCTTCTTTTTTCCTTCAGGCTTAGAGGGAACATGTTCTGCCCGGTGGTGTAGGGTCCTGATTACTCCAAGTTTGTGTTCCAGAGGGTGATGGGAGTCAAAGAGGAGGTACTGGTCCGTGTGTGTGGGCTTCCGGTAAACTTCGATGTTGAGGTTGCCGTTCTCTTCAATGTGCACGGCGCAGTCCAGGAAAGGCAAACAGTCGTCCTTTGTGTCTTCCCTGGTGAACTTGATGTTTTTATCCACAGCGTTAATGTGCGCAGTGAAGGATTCCACTTCTTGTGTCTTGATTTTGACCCAGGTGTCGTCCACATATCTGTACCAGTGGCTGGGTACTCTTCCTTTGAAAGAGCCAAGAGCCTTCCTTTCCACTTCCTCCATGTAAAGGTTGGCTACAATAGGTGACACGGGGGAGCCCATGGCACAGCCATGTTTTTGTCTGTAAAAGCCTTCGTTGTACTTGAAATATGTAGTGGTGAGGCAGAGGTCTAACAGTGTGCAGATCTGATCGGGGTTGAAGTTGGTCCTGTCCTCCAAGGAGCTGTCTTCTTGTAGTCGTTTTCTGACAGTCTCCACGGCCTCCGTGGTGGGTATGCAAGTGAAGAGAGAGACTACATCAAAGGACACCATGGTTTCATCTGGATCCAGGGTAAGTTTCTGGACCTTGTCGGTGAAGTCGGTGGAGTTCTTGATGTGGTGTGGGGTGTTCCCCACGAGAGGAGCAAGGATGGTAGCAAGGTGTTTAGCAATGTTATAAGTGGCTGAGTTTATGCTACTGACTATGGGTCTGAGTGGGACAGCTTCCTTGTGGATTTTAGGAAGTCTGTAAATGCAGGGTATGGCATCCCCTGGGTAAAGGCAGTGATATCTAAGGCGGTCAATGATTTTGTCCTTTTCAAAGTCTTGAAGGCAAGCTATAACTTTCTTTTTGTGGCTGCTTGTAGGGTCTCGCTTCTTCAAATAAGCCTCTGCAGATGATCTGTTAGCTGTTTGACAACTACTCTTTCAAGGATGTTTGATATGAAAGGAAGGTTGGAGATTGGCCTATAATTAGCTAAGACTGCTGGGTGTAGAGATGCTTTTTGAGTAAAGGTTTAACTACAGCCAGCTTGAAGGCCCTGAGTACTCTGAGTACTTTCTCCCACACTGGAAACACTGGGATGATCACATTATGTGAACATTACCTAATAAGACTGATTCAGCACAGACAGTTATGTTAAACTTTCCTAGCAGTCCTTCACAAACAGGGAACAGTCTGTCTATTCTCTCCATCTGTCAGCTGCTGCTGGCTCTTCCTCCTCCTCTTCCTCACACACTGCTGAGTTTGTCCTGGTGGATCATCAGGGCTGCAAAGCCTCACAGATGATGTGCAGCAGTGGGTCCCTCAGTCTGTCCTCACTCTGGACACTTGCAGTCGTCACACATGGAAATCAAATGTGTGATAAGCTGCAGGATTCAAACACAAGTGTAACTTATAAACACATGTTCATACTTTTATTCCACAATCAGAGAGAAAGAAACAGAGAGAGAGTGCAGGACAGACAGGTGACAGTCTCAGGTGTACACACTGCTACACAACAGCACCAGAGAAGCAGGATTTAGTGTTTGTGTTATTACGAAACAAGAAGAGTTCCCAATTATTAAACTTTATTAAGAAACAGTATACACAACATGTACACAACCAGAACAAAATGAACATATGCCAGGGGGTGTGATACAAAGAATTACATACATTCAAATAATTTGTAATTACTACAAAGAGTAATAGTTTTCACAGCCTTTTTGTTAAGTGATCCACGAATCAATTTTATGTAACATAAAGCATCATTATAGTAATGTTTAAAATTAGGTTTTTTGTTACTGTATTTGCATTTGTGAAAATAAAATTTAGCTAAGATAACTAACAAGTTTATTATAAAGTAAACATCTTTTTTTGCCTTCGAAAGAAACAAAATACAACATTTTCCCGTTTCACAGTAAAGTCTTTGTAGAGATGTCCAGTTTCATCTTAGGTTGTGATTATAATATAGATAAGCTTCCAGAAAAGCTCTCGATGCTTCACAAACAACTTCTATTAGCTTGGTCCCTTATATATATAAACACAACTTTACACCCCATACGTGTCCAATTTGGAATAATAGGAACATAGTGCATAAAAATAAATCATTTTTTTCTAGGTGGGTTGAGAAACGGATTGTTTTAGTGAATCAGCTGTTTGATCCTAATGGGCAGCTCATGTCCTATTCAGAATTCTTAAACACTTATAAATTTCCAGCCACACCCAAAGAATATGCCATATTATTTGATGCAATACCTACGGGTATTATAATGCTTTTTAAAGGTATTCAACCTTGCATATCATCTGTTTCTCTCCCCAACCCTTTAGATTCACACATAGGAAGAATCTGTCTAACAAACCACAGTAAAAGTAATAAGAATATTCGTGCTTTGTTCCAGACAGAATCTCTAACTATCCCACATGTGGTCTCTTATTGGAATTCCTTTGTCAGTGACATTAACTGGAAAAGAGTATGGACAATTCCTAACAAGTATCTGGTAACGAATAAAGTGAAGGAAGTCTCATTTAAAATATTGCATAAATTTTATCCTGCTAATCATTACATGACGAAGTTCAAAAGGGACATAAATGTGAACTGTGGATTTTGTGGAAGCCATCCTGAGACTGCAGCACCTCTTCTGGATCTGTTCATACGCTGGAACATTTTGGAAAGACTTCAGTAGATTCATTGCTAGACATCTCTTAATAGACTTTACTGTGAAACGGGAAAATGTTGTATTTTAACTTATTGTAAAAAGCCTAATTTTAAACATTACTATAATGATGTTTTATGTTACATAAAATTGATTCGTGGATCACTTAACAAAAAGGCTGTGAAAAATCAAATCAAATCACTTTTATTGTCACATCACATGTGCAGGTACATTGGTACAGCACATGTGAGTGAAATTCTTGTGTGCGAGCTTCACAAGCAACAGAGTTGTGCAAAATACAATAATGTAAACAAGCAAAATACAAGAATGGCTACATCTGAAACTAATAAATATATGTACAATATATAATAGTATATGCATTTCTGGATGTGTATACTAAATATTTTTGTGTGTGTGTGTGTGTGTGTGTGTGTGTGTGTGTGTGTGTGTGTGTGTGTACACATATTTTACAGATTGAATAGAGTAAACAAATAAAATATATAAAAATATACAGAGTTGAATATGTGCAAAACAGTGGCATTTATGTACAGTATGGAGTGCATAATGTTGAAGTTCCAGTAGTGAAGCTGAGGTGTCTATGACGTGTTCAGCAGTCTGATGGCCTGGTGGAAGAAGCTGTCTCTCAGTCTGCTGGTACGGGACCGGATGCTGCAGAACCTCCTTCCTGATGGAAGCAGTCTGAACAGTTTATGGCTGGGGTGACTGGAGTCCTTGATGATCCTCCCCGCTTTCCTCAGGCACCGCTTCCTGTAGATGTCTTGGAGGGAGGGAAGCTCACCTCCAATTATCCGTTCAGAGCACCGCACTACTCGCTGGAGAGCTTTGCAGTTGTAGGCGGTGCTGTTGCCATACCAGGTGGTGATGCATCCAGTGAGGATGCTCTCAATGGCACAGTGATAGAAGGTCCTGAGGATGCGGGGGCTCATGCCGAATCTTTTCAGTCTCCTGAGGAAGAAGAGGCGCTGCTGCGCCTTCTTCTCTGTTTTGTTTGTGTGTACTGACCACGTAAGATCCTCAGCCAGGTGTACGCCAAGGAACCGGAAGCTGCTCACTCTCTCCACAGCAGCGCCGTTGATGGTGATGGGGGTGTGTACTTCTCTGCACCTCCGGAAGTCCACTATCAACTTCTTTGTCTTTGCGACGTTGAGGGTGAGATGGTTGTCTTGACACCAGTGGGTCAGGGCGCAGGGCGAAAACTATTACTATTTGTAGTAATTACAAATTATTTGAATGTATGTAACTCTTTGTATCACACCCCCTGGCATATGTTAATTCTGTTCTGGTTGTGTACATGTTGTGTATACTGCTTCTTAATAAAGTTTAATAATTAAATTTTAAAAAAAGAAGCGTGGTCCGGTGCACGCTTAGTGGTCCCATATATCCAACAATTCATAGCGCGGCGGTGGGTGTGGATAAAAAAAAGCATACAGACTGTCACTACCCGATCCGTACCGGAAACCCGATCGGTACCCCGCATGTGCAAATCTTACGTCACTTCCTCTCTTTGCCAACATTGCGACATTCAATATATTTGAATGGTACGGTTAGCGCCCAGTTAGCTCCTAGCATTTCTCAACAGCTCTGACTCATTTTCGACTGCCCGGGACATTTAAACAATGGATAATCCGTATACAAAGAAATTCATGCTTTTCTCCTCAACAGAGAGCGTCCCCCGACTGAACAACAGCGCCGTAAAATAAGAAGAATGGCGCCTAATTACAGAGTTAATAATGCAGACTTTGTAATATCTCACGTGTAGATTCATCAGCCAGATGAAGTGTTTACTGACAATTGACAGTGATAGCGGACATCATCATCACTATTCCAACAATCCTCTCCTCACAGACAAGCATAAACACACTCGACTATCGCTAAATCAGATTTAACACACGTTTGTAATGACGATAATTCAGTTTATAATAGGGTTTATTCGCTCGGTCAGCAGGTGGCGGTATCCTCGTACACTGGGGAGTACACTGCCATTAAACGAACAGAAGAAGAAGAAAACATCTGCACATGCGCGGTACGGATCGGGTAGACCCGATTTGTACGGTCAGACTTTACACATGCGCAGTAAGGATCGGAGAGTCCTGATCCGTAACTATCTTTTTATTTTTCGTTTTTGTCTACATTGTACTGAAATGCTTCATTATTGCAAACATTTTAAGATATACTTGTTATTCTTAACATCTTAACAGATACTCTGACCCATAACTATCGTAAAACGCTACGACCGGAAGTAGAAACCTTTCGCGCATGCGGGGTACCGATCGGGTTTCTGGTACGGATCGGGTAGTGACACAGACCCTGAATTGGGACACCCTTCGTCGTGTCGCTGTGACGTAATCGGTCTCCAAATGCGCACTACGAAGCGTGCGGTCCTAACAGAGAGAAGTCCTTTTGCACCAATTGGGAACTTTTTAAATTTGAAGCATGCAAATTCTTGAGAAGATACGGGAGTCAAATTGCTAAATTAAGGAAAGCGGAAGAACAGGAAGTAATAAGCAGAATTGCCTCTTATTACCAGAAGTCCCCAGAAGAAATATCAGAGGACGATAAATTAAGTTTACTAGAACTTCAAAATAAACTGGACGGTTTATATCGACGCAAGGCTGAGGGTGCCTTCATAAGATCCAGGAAGAGGTGGCTGGAGGAGGGCGAACAAAATTGTGCTTACTTTTTCAGACTTGAAAAATACAGATCAAAAACAAACTATTCATCAACTAAATATTAATGGCATTGTCTCTGACAATCCTGGAGAAATTTCACATTTCTGTGCCGAATTCTATACTAAACTATACGACTCAAAATATAATGAGGCTGTCTCAACAGGATTTTTCAATAATATTAAAAACCTAAAATCTATTGTTGTGGAAGATAGAAGTTATTGTGACAGCCCTCTGACTGTGGAGGAAGTTTGTAATTCCATTTCTGCACTTAAGGCCAATAAATCTCCCGGCACAGATGGTTTGACTGCAGAGTTTTATAAATCATTTTCTAATCTCCTGGCTCCGTTTTTACTGCAGGTTTTTACAGAAAGTATAGAGAACAACATCCTCCCTCCTTCTCTTACTCAAGGTCTCATAACACTTATTCCAAAACCAAACAAAGACTTACTCTTTATTGATAATTGGAGACCCATCTCCCTGCTTAATAATGACTATAAGGTTATGGCTTTAGTACTTGCTAACAGAATTAAAGAGGTCTTGGAAACAATTATTGATGAGACACAATCAGGCTTTATGAGAAACAGACACATTTCTAATAACATTAGACTGGTTTTGGATTTACTTGATTACTCTGATCTGATACCTGACAATAGTTTCATTCTCTTCCTGGATTTTTATAAGGCTTTTGATACAATTGAACATCAATTTATTTTCCACTGTTTGGAAAAATTTGGCTTTGGCAAGTTTTTCTGTAAAGCTGTCAAAACCTTATACACAAATGGCAATAGTTCTATTAAAATGATTAACGGCTCCACCCCGAGATTTGACCTGAAACGTGGTATTCGCCAAGGATGTCCTATTTCACCATATTTATTTTTACTTTGTACACAAATTCTTGCAACTAATATTTCAAACAGTGTTGCGCAAGGAATCAGCACAGCTGATAAGGAGCTCGTCATCAGCCAGTTAGCCGATGACACCACACTCTTCTTGAAGAATGCAAACCAAATCCCTCCAGCCCTTACTGTGATTAGTGATTTCTCTGAGGCCTCTGGTTTATGCCTAAATCTTAAAAAGTGTGAGTTACTAGCAATTAAAGACTGCCCTGCAAATACTATCTGTAATATCTCTGTTAAACAAGAAGTCACATACTTGGGACTGTTAATATCCAAAGACCAAAAATCAAGATGCTCTTCAAATTTCTTTTTTTTTTTTTTTTTGTGTCCCGTTTGGATCTTTAGCATCAGAATTGTTGTCTTAAGGCCAAGAAAGATGCCAAGCGGATTTATTTTACCAAGTGGATCATCATGGCCTTGCCATATTGGTCCATTTGATTGACCTTTATTATAATTATGAATTTATTTTATTTTCAGTTGCTACAAACGGGACAGACATGACTGGGGGATAGGACAGGGAGAAAGAATGAAAAAAAGAGAGGGAGAGAAAGAAAACCAAAGGGGAGAAGAGACGATGAGAAGGGGGGAAGAAAGAAAAAAACAAAACAAACAAAACACCTGGATCACCTGTATGGAGAAAAAAAACAGAAGAGAAAGCAAACAACAAAGAGCAACATAATAAAAAGAACAGCACCATCACAATAAACTAGCTAGCAGTAGATATCAGTAGATACTAAATAATAAACGATATTGTGCAGCACGCAAGATAGACAGCGCACAATGTGCTTTGAGGCAGCAGCCAAGAAAGCTGTAGTCCGCGTCTGTGAATACCCGTGTGTACACCTGTGTGCATACCTGTGTGGATCAGCATTGTTTTGGAGGAAGGAAGGTTCAGGGTTTCAGTAGTCATCATCATGGGCTCATCGGATTAGAATGAGAATAAGCAGTCATCATTTGCAGGTTTTGTCGTTTTATTGTATAACAGGTAAAGGAAAGAAAGACACACATGGACTGCTCTCTCTAAAAAGGACATAAAGTACGATTTAAGTAACTCAAAATGATACATGAACTCAGGAGACTCAAAGAGAAACTCACCTCAGCTGCCGCCCCATGTGGGAGTGAAGAAAGAGTGAGGGGTAGGTGAGTGCAGTCCTCATATAACGAGTGACAGGTGAGTGCAATTAAGGCCAAGCACCACACCCAATCAAAGGTGAGGAAAAGAAACAAGGTGCATCTGGTGAAGTGAATGTGCTAGAAGGTGAGCCTTTAGAACAAGCATGCTTGCATTCCAAAGGTTCCTTCATGTAATGATCTGCTAGAGGGTGTGGGGGGGCCACAGCCCTGTCCTCCAGGGCATGAAGCAGATATGGAGGAGATCAAAAATCCAGACATCCAGAGGCCCCCAGAACACAAGAGACCAAGGAAGACCAACAGAGGGGCAGCCGCGCCACTGTCCCAGAAAGAGCTGAGGAGAGTCCCAGATGAGGGCTCACTCAGCAGCCGCGGAGCAGAAGCCAGGGGGAGTTGCAGTGACGCGCCCGTGAGCTCCGCCGGCAGCCAGCTGTGCCTGAGTGACCGAGCCCCAGGCCGAGAGGCCGGGGGCACCCCACCTCCGAAGTGGCCCGAGTGAGCCCCAGGCTCCAGGCCCCGATAAGCGGCCGCCAAGGAGTGAGCCGGTGTGTACCTGGACGCCCATCCCCAGACACAAAGAACCACCAACGCACCGATGTCTGAGGGAGTCCGCCACTGGCAGGGGGAGTGGTGGTGGGAGATAGGCCTCCAAACCTTGGAGGGCCTGAGATGTCCCCAGAGAGGTGGCGTCTGACACCCAACCTGACATATAGACACAGACATACAGGCCCACACAGACACAAACATCCATTCCCACCCTCATGCTCTCATATGCACTTACTCCACACTCAACCAACGTGGAGACAGACATAAAGAGACGTTGTACACACGATCACACTCCCCAAGCGTACTCTACAAACCGGGTCTAGGTACCCTTGCCCCTGGAGGGGGAACTGCACCCAGACCCAGGTGGTGTTACCCTTTTCCCTGCGGTGGGGGGAGGCAGACTGCCCCGACTCTGCAGCAGCAGGGAGGCCCCACACTCCAGACCGCAGTCGGACGGCCAACTCCTCCTCCTAGCCCCCCCGCTCCAGCAGGTCGCAGAGAACGGGGGTGAGAGAAGACTCCAAACCTCCCTCCACCCGCTCATTGTAATGTTGATGCATGTGTGTTCTAAGGTGCATTTAAAACCCAGGAGGGCATGGAGCTACCTGCCAGAGAGCAGCAGGTAAGCGCATGGTCCCTCCTGCTAGCCCTCAATGTCTACGTGTATTTAACATTGAGAGGTGGGCAACGATGCCAGGGGTGAGGTGTACACCCTGATGGTAATTTGGACTCTGTGTATCGTGCCCACCCCCAAGATCCTATATGTATGTGTAATGAGAGTGTGAGTAATGTGAATGTCTAAGTTGTGGGATAAAATTGAGGCAGAGGCAGCCAGAAGGGGACAGAGGGGGGGGGGGTAGCCTCCTCTGCACCCTGGTGACATACCCCAAGGTCCTGCATGTGTGGGTGGTTGTGGTGGAGCGGGAGGAGGGAGGCAGCTGGAGATGGGGAGGGAAGGAAGGGAGGGGCAGGTGACCCCTCCCTGGGGCCAGCTCCCCCGCTGACCCCAGTAGGTACTCCCATACTCCCCGACCCGCCAGGGAAAGGGGGCCCAGGCCCATCCAGACCGGGGCCCAGTGCAGCAGCGCCCCCCGGCCCCACAGAGCCCGGGACAGTCCACCCAACCCCACCACAGAGAAAACTGTACCCACCCCACCATCCACACATCTTCCAGACTACATGAGACAATAGACGCCCAGGCTGAGATCTTCCTCCACCTCTCCTGTATCTCCCCCTCATGCAGAGAGTTCCTGAGGAGAGGAAAGCTCCTGCAAGGTGCTCTTCAAATTTCACTCCAATTATACAGAGAACCCTAAAAAAGTTCAACCAGTGGCTGCAAAGGGACTTGTCTTTGAAAGGTAGAGTGTTACTTACCCTTTGACTACGATGACCTGGATGACTGAGAACCTTCACAGACATGTTACTTACTAAAGCAGAAGGGATATCCCGATGAACATATGCTGCTCTCTCCTTACATCTGGATAAGAAAATTAGTAAAGATATTGACCGTATGCTCTTTAATTTTATATGGAAAAACCGTACGCAATATATTAGAAAAACTGTTGTGATGAATAAGTACGAATCAGGTGGGCTTAACGTCTTAGACTTTTCTACTTTAAACAACACTTTCAAAATTAATTGGGCTAAACATTTTCTTAAAAACTACCTCTATCTGGAACTTTATACCATATCATATTTTCTCTCGTTTTGGTGGCTTTACTTTTATTTTAAATTGTAATTACAATGTTGAGAAACTCCCTGTAAAGCTTTCATCCTTCCATAAGCAGGTCCTCTTAGCGTGGACCCTCATTTATAAACACAACTTCTCACCTCACAAATACCTTATCTGGAACAACAGAGATATTTTATAGAAAAATAAATCACTTTTCCTGGAAACTTGGATCCAGAATGGGATCCTATTGGTGGCTCAGCTGGTTAGTAAATAAGGACAACTACTTATTTACAACGACTTTATTGCACTATATAATTTTCCAATCAGTGTTCAGGAATTCTCAATGGTGCTTGGTGGCACACCCTCAGGGACTTTAATGTTATATAAAAACACTGACAGCTCAATATCTACCTCAGTCACTCTCCCTGATCCAGCTGAGTCACCAATAGGAAAAATCTGCTTTTCACAGGAACTTGGTAACAGCAATAAGAGAATACGTAGTTTATGCCAAGAAGATATCGTCTCTCTCCCATATATAATATCTTATTGGAACCGATTTGTTCCAGATATCAAGTGGAAGACAGTCTGGATGGTCCCCCATAAATATTTGATTGTAAATAAGGTGAAAGAAGTCTCATTTAAAATTCGACAGAAATGTTATCCAGCCAGTCACTACATGGTCAAATTTAAAAGGGACATAAATACTAATTGTACTTTCTGTGGGGATCATCCAGAAACTGTGACACATCTTTTTTGGTACTGTTCTTTTACACAGAGATTCTGGAAGGAATTTAGCAGCTTTGTTATTGTCCATATTTTAAGAGAGTTTTCTTTACGATGGGAAAATGTTTTATTCTGTTTCTTTAAGTTCCCCAAGAAGTATGAGAAATGTTTTTTATGATAAATTTCTTAATACTTTTAGCTAAATTTTTTATCCATAAATGTAAGTTTACTAACAAAACACCATATTTCTGTCATTATTTTAAGGATGTGCACATGCACATACAATCAATATCAGACTGCACCAACAAAAAGGCTCAAAACAATTTATGTATGTGAATTTTTGCGTGTATTCTTATAATTGTTACCTTTTTCTTTTACCCCTGGCTTTGTGTGTTCATGTTCTGTTGTTTTGTATACTTCATCTGTTCGTATGTTGTGTACTCATTGTTTGTTAAATAAAGTTTATTTTTAAAAAAAAAAGAAAAAAAAAGCGTGCGGTCGCTGGGACACAGCTTGCGTCTGCGTCGTGACGTCGTACGAGCGCTCTTAGTAGTCATAGTAACAGTACTTCGTCTCTCATCCGAGCCGGAGCACGCGCTGCGTAATCGTGCCCGCTGCCGCCTCATGGAGCCTCCGCTCCACGCCCCGGCGCGCGGCAGCTGCACAGCCGCGATCCACGCACCGAGCCCCGGCTTGCTCCGCGCCGAGCCCCGGAGGAGGTCAGAGGACCTGGCAGCACGCGGACAGCACCGCTACTGCAGTACTACGACAGAGTACACGCTGAGAGTACACAGGTGAGCCAGCAGCGCCCACCTGGACTCCATCCAGCAGCAGGAGTACTACAGGAGGTCAGTGTAAGTACTACTGCAGTACTACTGCAGTACCACAGCAGTACTGTAGTACTATAGCATTGTCAAAGCAGTACTTAAATACCACAGCAGTAGTTGGAGGCCGTGCTGTGCTGGGTGGAGATAAGCTGATAATTGTCTGAGCGGATATTCTGCTGCAGATGGGGAGCACGGCTGAGAGGAGGGAGGAGGAGGAGGAGAGGAGCGACAGGAGGAAGAGGAGGAGACCGCTGAGGCTCCACATGCCTGTAAGTGTGTGTGTGTGTGTGTGTGTGTGTGTGTGTGTGTGTGTCTCATATCATAACATCGCCAACAGAGGTACAGCAAATGTTGCTCGGAGACCAGGGGAGGGGCTTAGGTCCCTCATCAGACCAGTGTGTGAGGAGGTGGGCGGGGCTAACAGGTGCAGCCTTGTGTGAAATCAGACAGAAACTTAAAACAGTCGAGTCAGCATCGCTCCGTCTGATCCCACAGAGATGATGACGAGGCAAGAAGCACGGGCACACACACGCACACACACACACACACACACACACGCACGCACACACACACACACACGCACACACACACACACACACACACACACGCACGCACACACACACACACACACACGCACACACAGAGCCGCAGTGACCGGCAGTCAGCAGCTGTTCTGGTTGGAGGACGCTCGTCCATGCAGGACTTCATGTGAACACGCTGAGGACAGGCTTGAGTCCCTGCAGGTTTGAGATGAAGCCACACTGAGTGATGGTGGTGGTGGGCGGGTGAGAGGCGGGTGAGGCCCGGTGGATGGGAGTGTTTGAGGAGTGTTCCTGCTCGTCTCCTCTGGTCTCATGGTCCACACTAACGTCCGTGGCTGACTCCGAACTGCATCACAGACCGCCTCCGTCACCACCCCGGGGCAGCCAAACACTGGCTGATTTAATCTGTTGTCCAACAATTAGCCTGATCCCCAGAGGACAGATTGACCTGGAGTTCACTGAGGGTCACGGGTCAACTCGACTCTCGTCCACCTCTGGAACCACTAAACACACACACACACACACACACACACACACACACACACACACACACACACACACACACACACGCTAGGGGAAGCATTATGTCTATTAGATGTCCCCACAAAGATATGAAAACACGACTGTGTGTGTGTGTGTGTGTGGATGACACAGTTGGTCTACATCCCAGCCATCCGTTTCCAATGGCAACCAGTGAGACAGGCTGGTGAGAAAGGCAGTGTGCTGGAGGAAGAGGGGCGAGTGAACCCTGATCGCCGCCTTGCAGGATGCCCTCCTCGTGGTGACCTCTGAGCTCTGAGCTCCCCTCGGGAAGAGTGTAGTGGTGAACAATTTTGCTCAGAGGAAGGTGAAGCCGCATCCGCCTGTGCGGGTGTTGCTGCTCGCGGTGTGTCGCCCTCTATGACTTCCTGCTCGTGGATTCGATGACGCTGTAACCTGCAGGACGAGTTTAAAGTTGGGAGACGCAGATGGAGGCGGAGTTTGATCTCAGACTCTCAGACCAGCTGAAACCAGAGTTTATGCTTCAACCGGCTCAGCAGATGTTTGCTGATAATTTCAGCCTGCTCCCTCGTCGCCCTCATGTTTACCTCCCAAACTGTCCCATGATGCAACAGGAGAGGAGGCTGGTCCTCAGCATGCCAGGCGTCTGAGTTTCCGCTTCGCTCTGCAGTTCAGCAGTTCAGCGTTATCGTCTCTGTGTTGCTGCAGGACCTGAGCGTCTTCACCATGCCCTTCCTGGACGGAGACCCGGGCCGAGCGGAGAGGGACGGCGGCAGTAAGGTAACGCCATGTTTAATTTAACCTGACCCCGATTTGATTTCAGAGTAGAGGGAATCACATTCGTGTGCAGCGTACCGAGCCCGGGCCTGAGTCAGTCCAGTGCTTTCTTTCCTCTCAGCACCAAACTGTAGATTTTGTCACTCCTAATATTGTAGCCAGGATGGATTGTTTCACCTGCATGGAGACCTTTGACCTCATGTTGTCACAGCCAAACCTTCCAAACACCAGCGCCACACCTCAGATCCACTGCGGACCTTTAATCTGCTTAAAGACATAAAGATGCTCGTGAATAGTCTTGGAGTCAATGGTCCAATGACTGTGTGTAGGATGTATATAACCTGCTGCACAAGTGTCCTGGGGGGAGGCATGGCTACGCACAGGTGGGAAAGGCGCAGTGGAAGCTTTGAGTTGTTGTGTAAAGGAAGGCGATCGCTCAATCAGTCACGTGATTATTGGACTAACACTTTGGTCCCTTTAAAAAGAGGCTGGCACATGTTAAAGCGCTGACACTCCTAAACCCTCATCCAGTCTGAATGTGGCCACCTCGACTGCACGCTGAGTCTGCACGTTGTCACGTTGTGTCCATTACATAACTACAGCTGGAATATGTTTCAGTGAACGGGTAAAAAAACCAAACTTGTGTCCGTGTCCAAATATAAATGGACCTGAATGTATGATGTAAACAGAACTGGTCCTAGCAGGGAACCCTGAGGAGCAGCATGTCCAGCTGTGTGCTGACGTCACACAGCTGTTCTCCAGCTGTTCCACAGCAGAACAGATCCAGTTAGGAAGGTTTACCATCATGGCTTCCTCCCATCCAGCAGGGGGAGCCCGTGTGCCACTCTGCCAGCCCCACCAGGAGCTTCTTCCATCGGTCTCCCTTCAGCCGACCCTCCAGCCCACGCTCCGCCCCCGCCAGGACCTCCAGCTCCAAGACCAGCCCCAGCTCTCCTAAAACCATCTTCCCCTACCAGCCCGGACCCCCGCAGCTGGACTCACCGCCCAGATCCCCACGCAGGTAAATAAACACACCTGAACACACACACAAACATGAAAAGTGACACTCGGAGATTTATCTTTAAAGAGACTCACACTGCACTGTGTGTGTGTGTCAGGCTAAGTTTCAGTGGGATCTTCAGGTCTGCCTCCAGGGATTCAAACCATCAACCCTCATCCTCCCCCGTCAGCATCAAACTGTTCAGCCGCAACAAGAGAGACAAGGCCAGAAGTACAGTGTGTGAGTGTGTTATTGTATAGTGTAACAGTAGAGCCTGACGCAGGAGTGTTTTAGTGTTTGTGGAAACGCATGCATTCACCTGCACACACACAGAACCTGGAGTGTGTCCTGTCTCTGTGCACCTTTCGCACCATCTAGTGGTCGTGTAATTGAGCCAAGAGAACAAACAGCAAAGCCGATTCTCCGCCCAGATGTAATAATGTTCAAAGGTAGGCTGTAAGAACACACCTGAGATTTTAAAGTTTCAGGTAAATGACTCAGCAGATCAGGACCTCCTCCTCTTCCTCACTTGCTGCTTTCAAACTGTCAATCTTCTCCTGACTCAAGTGTTTCAGTGATCAGGTGAGCTAAGAGGAACGCTAACATAGAAATCAGCACATAGTAAAGCTAAAGGTGGACACTGGGGCCAGAGACTTCATTATCTCCATGTATCCATCGCCTGTAGTCACAGACAGGAGCTGAAGCTGTCTCTGAGTCAGACTCGGACCTCAGACCTCAGACTTCAGACCTCAGACTCAGACCTCAGACTCAGACCTCAGAGTCAGACTCAGACTTCAGACTCAGACCTCAGACTCAGACCTCAGACTTCAGACTTCAGACTTCAGACTCAGACCTCAGACTCAGACCTCAGACTCAGACCTCAGACTTCAGACTTCAGACTCAAGACCTCAGACTTCAGACTTCAGACTCAAGACCTCAGACTCAGACCTCAGTCTTCAGACTCAGACCTCAGACTCAGACCTCAGACCTCAGACTCAGACCTCAGACTCAGACTTCAGACTCAGACCTCAGACTTCAGACTCAGACCTCAGACCTCAGACTTCATACCTCAGACTCAGACCTCAGACTCGGACCTCAGAGTCAGACTCAGACTTCAGACTCAGACCTCAGACTTCAGACCTCAGACTTCAGACCTCGGACCTCGGACCTCAGACCTCAGACCTCAGAGTCAGACCTCGGACCTCAGAGTCAGAGTCAGACTCAGACCTCAGAGTAAGACTCAGACCTCAGACTTCAGACTCAGACCTCAGACTTGGCCCTCAGACTTCAGACTTCAGACTCAGACCTCAGACTCAGACCTCAGACTCAGACCTCAGACTCAGACTTCAGACTCAAGACCTCAGACCTCAGACCTCAGAGTCAGACTCAGACCTCAGACCTCAGACTTCAGACTCAGACCTCAGACTCAGACCTCAGACTTCAGACTTCAGACTTCAGACTCAAGACCTCAGACTCAGACCTCAGACTTCAGACTCAGACCTCAGACCTCAGACCTCAGACTCAGACCTCAGACTCAGACCTCAGACTCAGACTTCAGACTCAGACCTCAGACCTCAGACTTCAGACTCAGACCTCAGACTTCATACCTCAGACTCAGACCTCAGACTCGGACCTCAGAGTCAGACTCGGACCTCAGAGTCAGACTCAGACTCAGACTCAGACTTCAGACTCAGACTCAGACCTCGGACCTCAGAGTCAGAGTCAGACTCAGACTCAGACCTCAGAGTCAGACCTCGGACCTCAGAGTAAGACTCAGACCTCAGACCTCAGACTTCAGACTCAGACCTCAGACTCAGACCTCAGACTCAGACTTCAGACTCAGACCTCAGACTCAGACCTCAGACCTCAGACTCAGACTTCAGATGTCTGTGAAGGTTCCCAGTCATCCAGGTCATTGTAGTCTAAGGAGCTTCAGAACTGAAGAAGCTTCTCGGATGAGAGGTGAAACGTCTTCAAGCCACTTAAAGAAGTCCAAACGCTTTTCTTTCCAAGCTCCTTAGACTACAGACTCAGACTTTAGAGTCAGACCTCAGACTCCAGACTCAGACCTCAGACTCAGACCTCAGACTTCGCGTTTATCGCTGGATCACTTCCGCCGGCTGCTGTGAGTGTGAGCAGCCTGAATGCAATCAATGCTCCGGATATTAAAAGTCAATTCAGACTCTATTAGAGGGAATAAATCAGCTTAGCAGCTGCTGTTATTAACACAGGCCCTCACACACACACTCCCTCTGCCCCTCGCCGCCCCTCCCGGGTGAATTTCCGGAGCAGGGCTTGGCGTCTCTTCAGTCGGAGCGTTTGGCAGCTCGGGCTCGCTCTCACACGTGCTCGTGCTGCAGAGGACTGCGGTGGACTCTAACCTGGAACTGTGACGTAACCCTACAATCCTCTAAAACATTCTGCAAAAAAGCCCATAATGTGAGGGTGCACTCACACTTAGTCCCCACTGCAGGGCTCATAAGCCTCAAACCTGCAGCCTCTCTAACGTCCAGCAGGGTGTGACTCTGATTGGTCAATGATGTCAGAGCTGGTGGTCTCGCGCTGATTGAATGAAGTTTAACTTTGTTCTCAATAGAAGGAAAACAATCATGCGATGATTCTGGGCGGGGTTACTCTGTGATTGACAGGCTTCTTTCTTGGTTTAGCTTTAAAAAAGCTTTTATTTTGGTAGTTCAGAGGTCTTTTTCCTGCAGACTTCCTCTCGGTGAACAACTGGATGGATGCTTGTTACAGGAGGAGACCCGGGTGTCCTAGGAGATGAAGGGGGTGGGTGGAGCATAGGGAGGTCTGAGCGTGTCTGTCTACGCTGTTGGTGGGTTAAAGTTGAATGACTGACCTTTAGTTTCTATGGTAACAGCCAACATGGGGCTGGTTAGCCTGCTAGCTGAAGCTGATGTCTTCATCACGCTGGCATGACACACAGCGTCCACACACGGAGCGTTGCCTCAGTAACGCTCGTATTTACCAGTACTCTCATTGGCCTCAGAATTCAGAAAACATTACCTCAGGACCCGCCCACTTTGTGTCGCTAGCTTCCAGTGTCTGTGACTTCTGGGGTCACGCTGAGTTTTGCCCGGAGCAGGGTTGGTATCTCTGCGAGCCCAGCTGTGGGAGGTCCTGCTGGGGGCGGAGCCTGAGCCTCTCAGAGTCTGCGGTTCAGAATGACCCAGCGAGGCTGTGACAGCTGATCCGTGCTGGTGCCGGCGCCCCGCTGCTGTGTAAGTAAACAGTGACCTGATATTAGAAAGCTGCCGCTGTATCCGCCTCATGATCCTGTAACTGTGATCCTTCAAAACCGCAGTGCGGCGCCTCGGGCTGGGCGGAGCAGAGAGCGCCTTTGTTCCCGTCTCACGCTGTGACCACCTGCAGCATGAACTCACGGCCTTTTTCCCACACTGCAGGAAGCGTGGACGTCACCGACGTCGGAGCGCTCTGAGGACTTACTGTGGAAATAATACACGTTACATCATCATGGCCTGATTTCACACCGCAGCAGCTTCACAGCCGTGTTCGAAGCCTCAGACCTGTGACATCACCAGGGAGTCAGATACACACCACGAACGCTCGTTACGGTCTCACTGCCGCTCGCTCATGTCATGTTGTTATCTCCTCACCAATCAGATCTCAGGTTTGTCTTTCCTGATGAGCGTCAGTAAGAAACAAGACACTTTATTAGGTACACCTGTTTGTAGCGTGGCGGAAGCTGCCGGAAGCGTTCCTCAGAGGCTTCGGTCCATGATGGGATGACATCATCATGACATCATCACACTGATGATCCCACAGGTGAAATCTGTGAGTGTGGAGGCGTCCGAGTCCAGCGACCTCAGCCGCCGCTCACGTCCCCGTATGTCAAACGGTCCCTCTGTGGCGGTGACGCTCACAGTGATGACCCAGTTTATCACAGACTTTGATGCATGTTTGTGACCTCACAGCGCGTTAGCTTCAGTCAGAGCACAGAGCGAGACTCCACCCCCTTCCTCCTCCTCCCCTCCTCCCCTCCTGCTCCTCCTCCCTCAGAGAGGCTCAGTCTGACTGTAGCTCCACAGTGTTTTTCAGTGCAGGCAGCAGAGGGAGGCATGGCTACCACACACACAGAGTGAGCTCTGATACTCTGCGGGGCTCAAACAGTCTGAGGACTCTGCAGGACGAACACGTCCGTTCACCTGTCCGTCTCCCCGTCTCTGTGTGACTCAACAGGACGTCGGGACTTTTTGCGGACTTGAACTTCCTGCCTGGACTTTGACGACAGCACTTTCTCCTCCTCTGCCGTCCTTCAGGCTTTAAACTGAACTCTGTAAGAAAAACACTGAAAACTTAAAACTGACGGACCCTGCAGCAGCCAATCAGAACGCAGCTATTGTCTTCAGAGCCTCAGGATTGGCTGACAGCTCCTGACTTTTGACCTGAGCTCAGTTTGTGCAGTTCTAGTGAAACACACTCTGCAGGTTTGATGTGGTTTATGCTGTTTGAGTGTTTCCTGTTTCCACTCGAGGAGCAAAGATGAATTTGTATTTTTAAACCAGTGAATGAAATCCAGACTTTACTTACAGTGTTTTACTCATTTGGTTATTAACTGTTTATAACCGTCGCCGCTTTGAAGGAGACGTTTGATTTAGCTTTGAGTGTTTTTGATGGCGATGAGGCGTCTGAGCAGCCTGGTGCTGAGGAAGTGGAAGGAGAAGGAGCGATGGACAGGGAGGAGGAGGAGCGAGCCGTACGCAGGAGGAAACGAGGAGGAGGAAGACGAGGGGGAGGAGACGAAGAAAGAGAACAGGGACAGACTGACGTACGGACGGATGATGAGGAGGAAGTCTGAACCGTGTGGAGCGACGGAGGAGGACCAAACAGAGGAGAAGAAGAAGAGCGGTGCACGGAGAGAGCGCAGGACGTATGAGCCCAGCGTGGAAGAGGTCAGGAGAGACAGGAGGAGGGCGGAGCCGGGCAGAGGGAGAGAGAGGAGGAAGTCCACGTCATGGTTAATGGCGGAGGACCGAGCGGCAGGCCAGGCGGACGGGATGAAGCTGAGGCGGCGGTCAGAGCCCTGCGGCGTGCTGCACGTGCAGCTGCTTCCTCTGTCCGGCAGGAGGAGGCGGGAGCTGCTGCAGAGGAGGACAGGCCGCCGCGCCTCCTGCAGCGAGGAGGAGGAGTGTCATATGACCAGGGGCCGGTCGGACCCCGTCGGGCCGCTCGACTACAGTAAGCAGAACACTGCACGGTGGTTTATCGACCCGCCTCCCCACGAGGGCACCTCCTGCTGCAGCTCTGCACCTCCTCCTGTTGCAGGGACCCACAGCCTCACTGCTGCAGGGTCCCTGGTGGTCTCAGGTGTGTGTGCAGGTGCAGCTCTCAGGCGCTCTGGTCTCGGCCAACACGGCGTCTGCCGATCAGTCCAGAGCTGCAGGAGGAGGCGAGACGGGCTCGTTAGATCAGGTCTGTGTGGGATCAATCAGAGTTAACGGTCTTAAAGGCTGTAGACTGAGCTGTAGACTGAGCTGTGTCCTCACGCGGGACGAGAAAAAAATGTATCTGTAAACGTGATCACAGAGTTTAGTACAGAAGGTCACGTAGAGCAGGAAGTGTCCGGAGCCCGAGGAAAACAGTTCACACGTTTGATTCAGGCTGAAACACAACATGCAGGAGACCGTCAGCTGACTCCACGGCGCTCCTGTTCTTCAGCTCGTTTCACCTCCAATGTCCGCTTCAATTCAGCTTTATTTATGTGGCGTGAATCACAGCCACAGTTACCTGAAGTAGACCCTACAATAATACAAAGAAACCTGAGCACGCAGAGCACGTGGTGACAGTGGGAAGGAAGAACTGACCTTTAACAGCCTAGTTCTATTGCACCATAACTAAGGGAGGATTCAGGGTCACCTGGTCCAGCCCTAACTATATGCTTTAGCAAAAAGGAAAGTTTGAAGCCTAATCTTGAAAGTAGAGATAGTGTCTGTCTCCTGAATCCAAACTGGAAGCTGGTTCCACAGAAGAGGGGCCTGAAAACTGAAGGCTCTGCCTCCCATTCTACTTTTAAATACTCCAGGAACAACAAGTAGGCCTGCAGAGCGAGAGCCAAGTGCTCTAATAGGGTGATATGGTACTACAAGGTCATTGAGATAAGATGGGGCCTGATTATTTAAGACCTTGTATGTGAGGAGCAGGATTTTGAATTCTGGATTTAACAGGAAGCCAATGAAGGGAAGCCAAAACAGGAGAAATCTGCTCTCTTTCTAGTCCCTGTCAGGACTCTTGCTGCAGCATTTTGGATTAGCTGAAGGCTTTTCAGTGAGTTTTTAGGACTTCCTGATAATAATGAATTATAGTCATCCAGCCTGGAAGTAATAAATGCATGAACTAGTTTTTCAGCGTCACTCTGAGACAGGATATTTCTAACTTTAGAGATGTTGCACAAATGGAAGAACGCAGTCTTACATATTTGTTTAATATGTGCGTTGAAGGACATGTCCTGGTCAAAAATGACTCCAAGGTTCCTCACAGCGTTACTGGAGGCCAAGGTAATGCCATCCAGAGTAAGAATCTGGTTAGATACCATATTTCTAGGCTTTTCAGGGCCGAGTACAATAACCTCAGTTTGATCTGAATTAAGAAGCAGAAAGTTAGCGGCCATCCAGGTCTTTATGTCTTTAAGACATTCCTGCAGTTTAACTCATTGGTGTGTGTTATCTGGCTTCATGGACAGATAGAGCTGGGTGTCATCTGCATAGCAGTGTAAATGTATGCTATGTCTTCTAATGATGCTGCCTAAGGGAAGCATGTATAATGTAAACAGAATTGGTCCTAGCACTGAACCCTGTGGAACTCCATAATTGACCTTAGTGTGAAGAGGACTCTCCATTTACATGCACAAACTGGAGTCTGAGCACGTTCATGAGCTCAGGTGAGCGCCAGGTTAGCCGGTCCTCACATCAGCTCTGCTCAGGGCCTCTGTTCACCTGTGTGTGCGCGTGTGTGTGTGTGTGTGTGTGTGTGTGCGCGCGTGTGTGTGTGTGTGTGTGTGTGTGCGCGTGTGTGTGTGTGCGTGTGTGTGTGTGTGTGCGTGTGTGTGTGTGTGTGTGTGTGTGCGTGTGTGTGTGTGTGTGTGTGGGTGAGAGAGAGATCTGGGTGCCTGGGAACTAAGAAAGGCTGCAACACAAATGTCACCCTGTCATGCCGCTGCGGTCCGCCTCAGCGTGCGTCACGGCGCCGTAGATCTTTTCAGCAGAACTGAGCCTGTAATCAGTGTTTGTGTGATCAGCTGATAGTGTCGCCATGACCTCACAGCAGCGTGGACACGCCCACACACACAGAACAATCATTACAACTTTATTGGTCCAGCACGCACTTACAGATACAGTACAGTGTGAGTCACAGAGCAGGGGGCGGAGGGAGGAGCAGCAGCCTGTGGACACACAGGTGGAGGTGCTGGAGAGGAAGCAGGTGGAGACTGGCAGCAGATGTGATGAGGTCAGAGCAGGAGGAGCAGCGTGAAGCCACCTAACTCCACCACTTCCTCAGCTTCCATCCAGCCCTGTGGTTACTGGGGTCAGAGGTCAGACTCTGACCCAGAGTGTGACTGCGGCACCGCGAACATCTTTGATACTGTCTGTGGTTAGAACGTGACCCTAAATGTCCAGCAGTGCATTGTGGGACGTGTAGTCTGCAGTGATCTGGGCCTGAAAGGACTCACACGTTCACAGCGCTCTCTCAGAAACGTTTGGTCCTCCTTAATTCAGACAGTTTGAGCCCTGACTGTGTGTGTGTGTCTGTGTGTGTGTGTGCGTGCGTGCATGTGTGCGCATGTGTGGTCCTCTCTCTAATCTGTTAAAGTGCCGTCACTTTGTGTTCCCCCCAGCACTGTGTAGAGTTTCCTATTAGAGCAGATTGCTGTGTGTGTGGGAAGTACAAGCTAACCTACATTATTAAACACACACACACACACACACACACACACACACACACACACACACAGAGCACTGAATGTTCTCTGCTTTTGTTGCCGGCACGTTCACATCTTTCTGTGCACAAACAGACGTGACCTGCCAGCAGCAGGCGGGCAGATAAGAGGCGGGGCGTCTGGGTGACGAAGGGCACTCTGCTCTTCATCGCTCGCTCTCCGCGTCATTTGTCCTGCCCGTAAGAAGCCCCGCCCCCTTTTAAAAGATAAGCTCAGAGATGCAAACACATGTTACAGCAGCAGACGCACAGGGCAGCGATAAATGTTACACTCAACAACCACACAGTACACACAGTACGAGCAGTATAATCACATAGAAACGTGTAAGTATGTTGGTGCAGTGCAGTAGGAACAGCAGGTACTGAGACATGTACAGAGCTGGAGGCGGGTCCTCCTGCTCGGTCTGGAGGCGGGTCCTCCTGCTCGGTCAGGTCCTCCTGCTCGGTCAGGTCCCTGTACTCCGTGTTGTCCCATCAGCAGCGACACTCATGAGGGGCAGCACATCCGGATTCTAAAAATCAGAGGTTTTGTGTGTGTCACAGATGATGCAGTGACCCTGAACCTCCTGCAGGAGGCAACGTCTGCTCACTTACTCCTGAAGCCTCACTGACCGCTCCTCCTTCTCCTCTCTCCCCCCATTTCACCCCCCCCTCTCATTTCCTTCTCCTTACTTCTCTGTTCTTCTTCATCTCCTCCTCCTACTTCCTGTTTTTCTCCTCCTTTCTTCCTTCCTTCCCTCTTTTCTTTATAATTAATTCTTTCTGATTTTTTCTCCTTTCACTTCTCCTCATCCTCCTTCCTCTCCTTCCAGCCCACAGTCTGTCCTCCCCTCCTCCCCCTTCTGCTCCTCCGGTCTCTCGTCAGGAGGAGGCGAGTGTTTTCCATCTGGAGACGTACCTGACGGAGCCGAGGCGTCCGGAGACCAGGAGGCTGCGCTCCTTCTCCTCGCCCCCCGACACCGGCCAGCGAGTCTCTACGTTCTCCTCCGCCTCCTTCACCTCCCTTTCCTCCTCCTCCTGCTGTCAGAAGCCTCCACCGGCCCCGCCTCCTGTGGCATCTCCTCCTCCTGCTCCCCCTGTTGGGACGCTGGTGAGTGCGGAGCGTTTATTGATCCTCTATGTTTGCTGGATGGTGTCTCACCTTTTATTTATTTACATTTATTATTTTAAAAACGAAACACGTTTAATCAGAAATCAAAGAAAACCAGAGGAAACGCTCCAAAACCCTGAGCTCCGGCTCTCATCGGCCGTTTCCGGTCATCTCCGGCTCTCATCGGCTGTTTCCGTCAACCCAGCGCGGGGATGCTGAGGCGCACGCAAGTTCGCGTCAAGTTCACACAGATAATTAGGCAGGAACAGGAAGTTGTACTTTCAAAATAAACTCAACCAGCTGGTGTTTTAAAAACAGGTGAATTTTAATGGGACAAGCTGGAGCTCTGCATTTGTCATCTGTGTTTGAAATTAAATATATTTATAACAGAAAAATTCAGGTACAGGACAACAGTGACTATAGAAAACAGAGCTGGTTCCATTTTAATTAAGTTATAAAACTAAAATGCTTTATAAAGAAAACCAAAAACATCCTGGCGGTGCTGAAACGTTTTGGTAAGATAAATGAAAGTTTCCAGTCTTTCACTTTCGGTTCTTTTTCTGATTATTATTTATTATAAGTTAACAAAAAAATAAACTAATATAGTCTAAAAACGCGCTTTTTTTCTCCTATGCTTTTGTTGTGAAATGTCGCACCGGAAGTGCCACCTGTTAGCTCCGCGAGCTTGTTAGCGGCTGCGGCTCCGGTGGTCGCGGCTGCTGTTTCAACCTGAAGCCGACTGAAGACGGACGTTTACCGGCACAGCAGGTTCTCCGGGGCGCACACGGGATGAAGCCGTGAGTGTCCCGCTGATCCCCGGATACGAACCCCGAGGCGGACCGGAGCGGAGGAGGAGGACAGACGGTTTGATGAGCGGCGGCTGTCGGGTACGCGCTAACGTCACTGTCGTTAGCACTGATTTCTCCGCAGCAGAAGCGCGTTCAGGAATCAGCGGTGTTGACGCGAAAGCGCCGCCGTTTCATGTCCGTCACACCTGGGCCGCTGACACTCCACCGCGGCGACGGGGACACGTGACCCCGGCGATCGGCTGCCGCCACACCACGCTTAATGACACGGAGGCGTGACCGCGTGCTCACCGGATGATGCCCCGTGACAGCGCAGGCCCCCACACCCACTCCCACACCAGCTGCCCTCCTTCATTAAACACGCTCACAGCTGCTGCAGGTAGCATTCACCTGGCAGATGCAGGTGGGCATTGACGTCATGTTAGAAAACAATCCAATCAGCAGCTGCCCTGTTAAAGGTACAGGCTGGAGTCACCCTCTGCAGACTGTAGCTCATACTTCCACCAGCAGGAGGCAGATTTTACCTGAAGGGTTGTATCAGCAGTAGAAGGAGTTTAACCCTAGTTTAATGTTAATTTGTGAAACTGATTAAATGGTTAATCAGCGTCAGAGTGGGTGATGATCAGGGTCAGAGTGGGCGATGATCAGGGGTCACAGTGGGTTGGAGTGCGTGTTACTTGTGTGGGCATTTTCTGAGTGGACTGTGTGGATCTTCACACTGAACAGCCACAGAAACATGCCGTCTTTGAACCATGAAATTTCTCCTGGAAGTATAAATATTGGAGTGTTTCTCTGCACAGTGTGTGTGTGTGTGTCAGGTGTGATGTTGGCAGTAAACCTGCACACGGAGCAAAGATGGGCGGGCAGCTGAACACCTGTGCCGTGTCCTTGTCTGCAGGTGGAGGTTGCAGACACCATGTCGGAGCAGCCGGACCCCGATGATGCCGGTAAGACCCTGAGCTGAGGCGAGCTGTCCGTATCAGCCTGTCACGAGTCTGTGTGCTGCCTGATGATCAGCATCGATGAAGGACAGCCGTCCTTTTACAGATGTTACAAACAGCTGGAGCGGCCCGTCCCTGGCGACTGGGCTGCAGCGTGACTCGCTCCGACGTGATTGGCAGGAGGAGACGCTCACAGAGCTGCAGCTTGTTAAAGATATAAGTTACATGTAATGATGTAAAGATGAGGAGGGATTAAACGTGGCAGAAACATTCAGGTAACACTGAAAATCATCCTCCAGCAGAGGGGCCTGTGAACCGGTGACGTCCAGTCAAAAGCCTCGGGTTTCACCCAG
>NC_140534.1:36037748-36050248 GCF_057382185.1 Mchenga conophoros
CTAATATCCTTGACAATGTAACAAATTACCTAGATCATGATTCAGAACCAAACATAACTGATTGACATGATCTTTTCATTTTATCTGAATTTATGCGTTTTATTTGACAAACTGTCACAGTTTTGCGACTGGCGCACAGATACAATACCAAAGAGCAGAATTAAGTTTTGTCTATCATTAGTCATAAGGCCTGTACTACAAAGCACATTCAACACATCAAGGCTATCTTTCCATAATCTGGATTCACTTAACCTGAAAGTGGCGATCTGGATAAGTGGTCACAAAAAGCTTAACCTGCATGGTCGCATGAAAGGGGTGGCATTGTGAGCATCTGTTCACTAATGATTATTGAAAAGCGTACTGGAAACAGAAGCTGATTTTTCAAAAGATAAAAGTATAGTATTAGGCAAATATGAAGATATTAAAACAGACTGCAGCATAACTAAGGGAGGATTCAGGGTCACCTGGTCCAGCCTGAAATATATGCTTTAGCAAAAAGGAAAGTTTGAAGCCTAATGTAGTCTACTCGATGAGCTTTGTTGCTTGTACTTGCCGTTTCTTGCTGTCTTTTCACAAACCTCTCACTGAAAATGGTCCATACTGTCAATCTAGTTCACTTTACAAATTTTGATTTTAAAACACAACATCTGTGTGTGTAATTGGTGGAAACTAAAATACGCATTGTAAAAAAAAAATAACATTGAGATAAAGTAGTTGTCTTTAATTGGTAAATCATAGGACCTTAAACAGGTATTTTCTATGATAATATAACAAGACATTTTCAGCCTGCATTTTTTTTTTTAATTCCAGACTTGTGAAATGACCTGCAGAACCCTGCCATGTGTTTTGTAGTGCTGTTCTTGCAAAGTGTGAACTCACGCAACACAGCAGGTTAAACTAGTCACTCACCAGAATAGGTAGCCTAACAAATCATAAATGTAACAATAAAAGTGAAGCAATCATTCTTTCAGCTGAACTCTTTAGGGGTCATCACAGCGGATCATCTCCTCAACCTCCTCCTATACCAGCATCCTCCTCTGTCACACCAACCTTCTGCCTGTCCTCCTTCACATCCATGAACCTCCTCTGAGGTCTTCCTCTTCTCGTCCTGCCTGGCAGCTCCATCATCAACATCCCTTGGCAGCCTCCTCTGCACATGTCCAAACCATCTCAGCCTTGTCTCTCTTTGTCTCCAAACCTCTGACCTGAGCTGTCCCTATGATGTAGTCATTTCTAATCCTGTCCATCCTGGTCATTCCCAATGAAAATCGTCATAGCTTTCCTCACTACCATTTTGTAAACCTTTCTTTTCCCTCTTGCTGCTTTCCTTTTATAACACATCACCCCTGACACCCATCTCCACCCCCTCTGAATTCTCCTCTTCAACTTACTGTAAAGCAATACTTAAACATTTTCAATAATTTTTCTAATTACCAACAAAATAATTCTGGATCAATATTATCAAGAGTTTTGTGTTTGTGTAGGCATATATTCTGCCACAGAGGACAAAACTATAAGGAAATAAAGTCATGTCTACAACCTGATTCATATACTGCAAACAGAAAATTTTAAATACATTTAAAGCTTAAAACATCTCACCCTTTGCTTTGGCCACTTTGGTTTTTCCCCTTTTCCTCAAAGCCAGTCTTGCTTCCTTGCTCTCTTCTAAAACAGAAACACACAAACAATGGTAGCTGTTATTGTACAAAGCAGATTGTACTGGAATAGAATTTGAGTAGAATACATACAACAGTGTCACTACATTTCAGACAAAAGCTTAAACTCACCATCTACATCTGAACTCTCTTCACTGGTGGGCTCCGGTCTCTTTTGAGAGGAGAAATGCTCAGAACTTCCACCTGAAAAACAGAAACATTCATGTGCCACATCTTCCTAATTCACTGTGTTTTTGTACTGAATGACTCTGTAAAAAACCTGACCTTCATCCATCTCACTGCCTCCTCCTTTTTCATTTCTCTGGGGGACACGGAGTAGCTGCTATGTCAAATATTAGCCATCTGGAGTCACAAAAAACTTCAAACACAAACAGTATTGTTGACAAATATGACAAAAAACAAAGATGCAACAACAACGTGCAAAGGAGCAATCTTAACTTCTCCAAGTGTCACTATGTCATCCTAGAAATGAAATTACTCTTCTTTTAGTTAAGATAATTAAAACAATGCAGCACAACCATTCAAAGGTGCCATTTGTGTAAACATGCACTGGACAAATGTAACAGTTTTTAATTTAGAATCTGGGTCGTGGTGATAAAACCACAAATCTCTGAGATGTCCTTTTTTCATGTGTTGTGAGTCTAGTTCTTGCTGTAATAAAAAAGCTCACTATAGAGTGAGTGTACATGATCAAGTGTTATCTGTTGTATAGACTACTGAGCACTGAACTAGGCCAACAGTGTGTTTCTTTGGCTGTAACATGCCACCCAGTTCATTTTACCATTAGGAACCCAAGCTAACAGGTTAACGTCACTCTCTAATATTAGTCAATGTCACATACATAACTTGCAGTTGCATAGCAGTTTATCAAAAATGCAGCTTATTCATGAGGCAGTATACCAACAGCTGTACTAGTGAGCAGGTAACACTTACCACCACTATCAGAACAGCCATTATCACTGCATGCGAGCGCCACGTTATCGTCTGCAATGTAAGAAATAAATATTGAAAGGATACAATTATATTTGGACATTTTTTATGAAGAGAGAAGTCTATAACATGACATTACTGTAAAATGTATAACCTAAGCTAATTTCTATTGTCATGAGCTTTAACCTCCTATGACCTGAACTCTTTCATGCCATTTTTAATTTCTCTTTGCTATTTGGGCTGATTGGGACCTGATGTAAAAACAAAGAATTATCTGAATTTTTTTTACCTCTCTTGTTTCTGAGAGGAGTGAGATCCACATACGAGGGCATTTGTTTTAAATTTCGATAGAACAGTGGCAGTATAATGTCCTTGTAGAGCAAAATTTAGTATTTTGGTCGAGACAACCCAAAATGTGATGTCCACATATGTGGACACCAGGTCCAAGGAGGTTAAAGTACACAACACTAACAATGCACCATAAAACAACAAGCAGGAGATCATGAATAGAAGACTAATCTTATTTTAAAACCAGTGCCCATTTAAATTTAAGATTATGCCAGTCAGGATTCAGTTTGAGGTCCTCTAGCAAGGAATTCTACATGTTCTCTCCTGAACAGGAAAAGCTGTTTCTCCAAACAGGGATTTAAGTGACATCAGCTTCCAGCTGGAAGCTAACAAAGCCAAAAACTAAATACGACCATAAGATCACTGAGCATGTGGGAAACCTGGTTAATAAGCATTTTTTTTAATTTGTTTCAGAAAAATACATTTATTAAAATCATCAACCAAAAATTTCTTTAAAACATACCACTGGTGTGATGCTGACTTTGTCCTATTGCTTGATTATATACCATGAGACGGTGTTTGTAAACACGTTATACATGAAATTAAATGTAAAATAAATTCTCAGTGGATCAAACTATCTGTTGCATAAATAAATTGAATATATCCAAATAAATTTGTCATTTGAAAATCTGCTCATCATTTCAACCTGCTTAATAACAAAAATTTTCACATGTGAAAAGATATGTTTTTAAAGTTATAAGACTTCACTGAGCTCGTGTATTCCTGGCTGTAAGTAAAATAAGATGTTGTGGTATGACCGTGGTATCAGACTGCAGAGGACTGCACAGGTCTGCAATGAGGACACAGGCTGCAAACAAAAGTTACGTTCAACAACTTTTTGTCTTTGTCTCCTGTTTCTGTTGTCTGTTTGGGACTGTTTCTCATATCTGGCTTACATCATTTATATTATAAAATGCTGAGTTTCAACCATGTGTTGTCCTTGTGCCATTTTCAGGTAAAGAGGCTTCAAATGATTTTCTGATCAATGCCTATTTTATTTACATTTTATGCAGAACGTGGGGCCGATGTGATGCACATGAGTATTGTTCTAGCAGCAGTTGTTCATATTATAAGCAACAAAGAATCACATTTAGAAAACAATCACGTCTGATCTAAGAATCACCTATTCCCACCTTAACTGATAATGATTCTTAATGCATATTATAGTTTGTAGTATCTGTTGTTTGGTCTGTTGTTTGACACTCCTACGTACGATTCAGTAACGATTAAAGACTACATGTTCAAATATTCGATAAGAAGGCACATACCTGTATTTGGCTTCCTGCCGTGGCTTCCTTCACCTAATACCAAAGACAAAAGTCAAAGTTACTTCTCAGTTACAGTTAAATAATCCAGTTACAGTCAATAATGACTTGGAGGTGATACAGTAAAAGTGCACCAACAGTTTTGATGCAGCCCATTACCCATTCATTTACAGTAGCTCACCTCAATAAATATACAGGTGTCTTAGCAGTGAGCGCTCATGCAGGTGAACCTGCTGTAAAAATTGTGACCTACAACTCTATCAAATTTAAAGTAAAACAAAAAAAAAAACATGGAGCATCACAACGTTTCACCCGTTTTAGATATAGTAGTATTAGGCATTTAAAAAACAGAGTGTCATATAGGAAAGCTTATATGCCTTCTGATGGCTACACTGTTAGAGTGACATCATTTCCTTTTTTAACATACTTTTATTAATTACTCTCTGTACATAAAGCAATATTAGGACAGCATGTTATTGTTTCCTCCAAGGTGAGTCTTATTATAACACTAAAACATAGCAGCCAAAGAGACAACACATAAACACACTTTCAATTGTTGGAAGGCACAATTATAACACACTATACAAAAGGCTTATATTTTGTATAAGCATGTACATTATTTGCTTTGAATAGCCAAATTAATACTACATGACAGCCTTGATGTTCCACAGAAAAACACTATCTGAAGCCCACTTCAGCAACAGAACACCAGGCCTTCTGTCCAGTTATGTTTGACGGTGAAAAACAAATGAGAGGAATAAGACAAACGAGGCTAAACGGAGCACGCTGCTCAGCTGGGTCATGCTGATGTGCGGCTACGTCAGTAAATATACTGGACGGACAGACGCTGCTCAGTCACTGAAACATCGACACCAACATAAAACTCCATGTTGGCGTAAACACGTGGGAACGTTTATATTTGATGGATAAAGGAGGACAATGATTTCAAGCATTTTGGATTGTAAACACTTTAAGACAACAAAAGTTAAAGCATTGCTACGCGCATGCGTCACACTTCAGTCGTTTCCTTTACATATTTTGAAATGCTAACTTGATAGATGTTATAGCTGGGCAACTGAGGTTGGGTTTTAACAAAAGATTAAAGCGCTCGGAATAAAAGTGCCTTTCGACTAAATCTAGGCTAAAATTGTGACTTAAAAAGAAGGGGACAAAACCCAGTCAAGCTATAAAATGCCTTAAAGAGATACCCTAAATAAAACGGTACAAACCACAGTTTGGCCGCTTGTTATCTTTAATAAAGTTTGTGAAGAATTAAAAAGCATTCCACTAAGCTGTGTTGTGGCGAATCCACTTAGCCAAAAAAATGGATCGGACATCAATTGGAGAAACGATAGTCTTTATATAAGGCTTCAAAAGGGGGAATGTACAACAAATAAACTGCTCGACATCAGAGCAACATATAATGGCTTCCCAAAACTTTCTTTGCTAGCTAAAAACCCAGAGTAACTTTTGTCTACCACAAAGGATTCTGGGAAACGCAGTTTTCTAATGAAAATACCTGTTAAATAAATTAAATCTATAATTAACAGCTCTCACTAAACATGTGACTAACACTTAAATCACTTACAAAATAATCCAAATGCTGTTATCAAACAAACTGCACTAAAGTTACAACAAGCTGTCTTGTTAAAAGGCTGGAACTCACACAGGTCTGCAACCAAAACACTGCATAGGATTTTTCATTTTAGACTTTTACTCACTGAAACCGTGAAAAATCTCTAACTTCATGTTTTCTTGCAAAAATCATGTTTTTACTGTAATTAAGTGTACATTTTTCCCCTTTAAACTGAAAACCAGATCCGATAATTATTTCTTACGTTAATTTTATATTTCTAAGAGCGAGACTGAAGAGAAATACAGATAGAAATTGCCAGAAATTGAGGGGGAGGGGACGGTAGGTTTGGCATAAAATTTAGTGTTAAATATATCACGAAGGAATCGGTTTTTGTTCCTATGTTCAATTATAAGAAAAATTATGCATAGTTAATTGTAATAAAATATAGATTGAGACGAACTTTATGCATTGTTCAATTAAAAAAAAGTATATTTACTGCCATGTCATTAAGTTAAAAAAAAATTAAACTTAATGTAAGATACCTTTTTCTTTCGTTTCTTAGAAAGACAACATTTGCACAGTTTTCATATAGCAAAAATGTGAAATCTTACCTGCAGAAAGCGTGCTTTGCAGTCTTCAGAGCTCCACTTAAACGGCTACTCCGACTGTGGACTGAATGACGTCACATGCCCTGCAAAAGTTTGAGAGCTGCAGTGCAGGTGCGCGGGGGGAGGGTCACTGATGGAGGAGCAGAGAGAGCCAAAGTTTTCTCCTCAGCTCTGACTCTCAAACCTGATTTACAGGCTACAATATGTGAAATAAAGGAATCCTGACATTTATTTTAACTACAGTTTAGTACACATTATGAAATCACAAAATAAAATTTATCTAAAGTAAGATTTAGTTTTACAGTCTAATTAAACTTTATATATATCAGTAGTGGAAAGAGCCATTACCATATTATTTATTTATTTTACACACACACTAAACAGCTATATTAGGTACACTTTGCTAGTCCTGGTTTGGACTCTCTTTTGCCTTCAGACCTGCCAAAGTGCTGGAAACATTTACCTGCCCCTCCCCCACTGCAGCAGCTATGGGGGAGGTGCAGGGCATCAGTTAAGTTGGGAGCAGAGTGAGCTACAATTCTCTGCTCAGCTCTCACTCAGGCTCAGGCTTAGTGTACTGGCCAGAACACATGAAACAAAGGAACCCTGACATGTTTTACTACAATTTAGTACACATTATAAAAGCACATACCAAGATTTATCTAAAGTAAGATTTAACTTTACAGCCTAATTTTACTTTATATACATCAGTAGTGGAAAAGTACTTAGTATTTATCTAAAAGTATTATTACCATAGGGAAAAGAAATACATATATATACACACAGTGGACTCATTGCGAGCCCTTCAGGAGGCGAAATGATGCAATTTAATGCAAAATACGTATTTCATCTGCTATGATGGGAAAGCCAGATATTTCATAGATGAAACTTTGAAATATCTGGCTTTTGATGATGATCAAACATTATTTTTTCTGCATATAGGGGAGAAGCATGTTAGGAGTCGAAGAGAAGGACAGGCAGGAGCGTGGAGGTACTATGACTGGCAAAGGGAGAGAGCTGGCTGATATGACTGGAGAGAAGGAAGGTAGATTTACTGTGTGTGCAGGAGACCAGGTTGAAGGTTGGATGTCAGTTAGAAGAGAAAGAGGAATTCTGCAGTTAGTTTGATAAAGTGGTAGAGAGTGTTGATTGGAGCAGACTTCAGTAGCCATGTAGGTGAAGGAAAGAGAGATAATGAGGTGTTAGATAGGTATAGTGTTAAGCAGAGAAATGCACAAGGTCAAAATTAGGAAGATGGAAATGGCTGGGGTGAACTCATACTTCAAGAAGAAGGAGGAACAGAAGGTGACGTAGAAGAGTGGAAGAAAGTGTACACAGGTGGCTTACATCCTAAACAGAAGGGTCAGTCTGAAAGAGATAGGAGACTGCAAGGTGGTGTCAGGAGAGAATGTAGCCATGCAGCATTGGACACTAGTCTATAGGATGACTTTGGACGTCAAGAAGAGGAAGAGAATGAAGGCAGAGACAAGAACTAAATGGTGGAAGCTGAAGAAGGAAGAATGTTGTGCAGTTGTTAGTTCAGGGAGGAGTAGACATTCTCTGGGTGGAAGGGAAGTGTTACCAGATGACTGGAAAAATACAACTGAAATGGTGAGAGAAAGGCAAAGAAGGTGTTTGGTGTATCTTTTGGAGAGAGAAAAGAGGACAAGGAGACTTGGTGGTGGATTGGACACTTTCCTGTAGTTCCTCAAAGGAATAGCTAAGAGAAAGTGCGATAGTCAGGGGAGATGGATAAAAGTAGACAGGAATACTGGGAGGCCAGGCCAACTGCAAAGATAGAGGTGGCAAAGGAAAAAGCTTATACTGAGTTGTACGTGAGGCTGGGTACTAAGGAAGGAGAACAGTACTTGCATGAATTAGCTATACAGAGATTGAGCTGAAAAGGATGTGCAGCAGGTTAGAGTGATTAAGGATAAAGATGGTGAAGAGAGTGTGTTGAGAAGATGGAAGATAGAAGTATTCTCTCACTGTCTTCATTAATGAAGACATTAATAAAGACAGAAACTGAGGACAGATGGAGGAAAGTTAGTGAATCAGGAAGCGCAGGGGATAAGTAAGGAGGAAGTGAAGGCAGCTATGAAGAGAGGAAAGGCAGTTGGTCCACATGACATATCTGTGGTGGTATAGAGATGTTGAGGAGAGAGGACTTTTTTTTTTTGCCTGTCCCGTTTGGCTCTTTTGCCATCAGAATTATTGTCTAAAGGCAAAGAAAGATGCCCAACGGATTTACTTTACCAAATTGACCATCCCAGCCTTGCCGTAATGGTCCATTTGATTCACCTTTTATTGTTTATTTTATTTTCACTTGTTGAATACGGGACAGACTTGACTGGGGGAAAGAAGGGGAGAAAGAAAGAGAAAGAGCTGAGAAGAGGGATAGGGGAGAAGGGCAAAAAAAACAAAAACCAACAGAATGGGCAGAAAAAGAAAAAAAATGCATCTATCGATCACCTGGATCACCTGTTGAGAAAGAAAAAAGAAAACAAGCAGAAGAGAACAAGAGTAATAGAATAAACAACATCACAATGAAATATGGGAATATGACAGTAAATACTAAATATTAAACATTATTGTGCAGCACATAGGATCAACAGAACACAGTGTGCTTTGAGGTAGGAGCCAAAAAGGGTGTAGTTTGTGGGTGTGATCACCCGTGTGTACACCTGTGAGCATGGACGCGCTTCCATCCATCCATCTTCATCCGCTTTATCCGGAGCCGGGTCGCGGGGGCAGCAGCCTAAGCAAAGAGGCCCAGACCTCCCTCTCCCCAGCCACCTCCTCCAGCTTATCCGGGGGAACACCAAGGCGTTCCCAGGCCAGCCGAGAGATATAATCTCTCCAGCGTGTCCTGGGTCTGCCCCGGGGCCTCCTCCCGGTGGGACATGCCTGGAACACCTCACCCAGGAGGCGCCCAGGGGGCATCCTTGTCAGATGCCCGAACCACCTCAGCTGGCTCCTTTCGATGTGGAGCAGCAGCTGCTCTACTCTGAGCCCCTCCCGGATGGCCGAACTTCTCACCCTATCTCTAAGGGAGAGGCCAGCCACCCTTCGGAGGAAGCTCATTTCTGCCGCTTGTATCCGCGATCTCGTTCTTTCGGTCACTACCCACAGCTCGTGGCCATAGGTGAGGGTAGGGACGTAGATCGACCGGTAAATGGACGCGCTTGTTTTTTTAAAAGGTTCCTTCATGTAATGATCTGCTAGAGGGTGTGGGGGGGCCACAGCCCCGTCCTCCAGGGCATGAAGCAGGTATGGAGGAGATCAAAACTCCAGACATCCAGAGGCCCCCAGAACACAAGAGACCAAGGAAGACCAACAGAGGGGCAGCCGCGCCACTGTCCCAGTAAGAGCTGAGGAGAGTCCCAGATGAGGGCTCACTCAGCAGCCGCGGAGCAGAAGCCAGGGGGAGTTGCAGTGACGCGCCCGTGAGCTCCGCCGGCAGCCAGCTGTGCCTGAGTGACCGAGCCCCAGGCTGAGAGGCCGGGGGCACCCCACCTCCGAAGTGGCCCGAGCGAGCCCCAGGATCCAGGCCCCGATAAGCGGCCGCCAAGGAGTGAGCCGGTGTGTACCTGGACGCCCATCCCCTCATCCTCTCATATGCACTTCACACTCAACCAACGTGGAGACAGACATAAAGAGACGCTGTACACACGATCACACTCCCCAAGCGTACTCAACGAACCGGGTCTAGGTACCCTTGCCCCTGGAGGGGGGAACTGCACCCAGACCCAGGTGGTGTTACCCTTTTCCCTGCGGTGGGGAGAGGCAGACCGCCCCGACTCCGCAGCAGCAGGGAGGCCCCACACTCCAGATGGCCAACTCCTCCTCCTAGCCCCCCCGCTCCAGCAGGCCGCAGATAACGGGGGTGAGAGAAGACTCCAAACCTCCTTCCACCCGCTTATTGTAGTGTTGATGCATGTGTGTTCTAAGGTGCATTTAAAACCCAGGAGGGCATGGAGCTACCTGCCAGAGAGCAGCAGGTAAGCGCATAGTCCCTCCTGCTAGCCCTCAATGTCTACGTGTATTTAAAATTGAGAGGTGGGCAACCACGCGAGGGGTGAGGTGTACACCCTGATGGTAATTTGGATTCCGTGTATCGTGCCCACTCCCAGAGAGGACTTTTTAACCAGATTGTTTAACACAAGTTTGGAGAGTGAGGAATGAATAAGTGTACTGATACCAGTTTTCAAGACCAAGGGTGATATGCAGAGCTGTAGTAACTACAGAGCGATAAAGCTGAGACACACCAAGAAAGAGTTGTTGAAGCTAGGTTAAGAAGAGAGGTGATGATCCATGAGCAGCAGCATGGCTTCTCACTGAAAAAGAGCAGTGCAGATGTGATGTTTGCTTTGAGTGTGTTGATGCAGAAGTATAGTGAAGGTCAGAAAGAGTTGCACTGTGTCTTTGTGGATCTGGCAAAAGAATATGATGGGATGCTAAGAGAGGAACTGTGGTACTGCATGAGGTAAGTCTGGATGTGAGGGTGGTGCAGGATGTGTTCAAGGTGAGGGTGGGATTACATCAGGGATCTGGAGTCAGGAGGAGGGACAGGAAACAGAAATGAGTATACAAGAAGGACAGCTCATGCTGAATGGTATGGAGAGAAAGTTAGAGACAAGGCTGAGATGATTCAGACATATGCAGAAGAGGGATAGAGGAAATACTGGACAAAGGAGGGAGAAAACAGCATGACCTCAGAGATGACCTCAGAGGTCAACACCAGAGCCTCTGGTGTTGTGACCCCTAAAGAGAGCATTTCTCTCTCATATATATATATATATATATATATATATATATATATATATATAAGTGTAAGAGGCCATTTGAGTACAGTGAACTGAACTGTTATGTTTAAGAGTGCAATTTGACATCATTTGAGCTTCTTGACACTGGTTATTATCCTCCTGGAAGCAGCCATAATGAGATGGGCACTTCTGATGGATGGGACATATTTAATTTTTATAAAGTATTACAGAACACATGAGTCAATATTATATTGCATTACAGATTATATATTAATGGTAGATTTTCACTAATAGAAGCTTACAGTAGAGGAACCAGGTTTTAATATAAAATGGAACACAGCAATATATGTATCCTTTGTACGGAAGCCCATGCTTTAATATAATCTATCAAAATTCACCAGTATGATTTATAATAGTTTGAAAAATACTTGAAACAAAACTACAGTTTCTTGCACATTGTCTATATTTATGTTATGTAGACACAATTTGTAGCTCACTACTAAAGCAGGGTCAAGGTGGTTTTTCAGATTCAGTCTCCTATTTGTGGAGATATTTTGGTAAAATATGCTGGTAACACTAAATCGAAAGCAGCCCCTCAAGACGTTAAATGATTTTTTTTTTTAACTGAATGGTCTAAAAAAGTTACTTATATGCCATTTCTATAGCAGAGATAAAAGTATGGTTTAAAAAGAGACGCCTAAAATGAGAACCAGAAGGCAGAAATGATGAGCTGCATTAATAATTTCTAAACCTGTCTCACATTAACTGATCAAACCCATGTTAACTAGCACACTGTTTAGTTTAAATTGAAAATCCAGTCGTAATTTTTCAGGAACTGAAGCACTGTCTCATAGCCCAGTTTAGGCCAGTCCATATTCAATATTTCTATTTCAGCATTTAATTTAAAAAACTGTATTGGTGTGCTTTCCAATTTGGGTAGACCAAGACCAGATATTAAAAGTAAGACATAATAATATGTTTAACTTACCTTGTAGGGTCTTTACCCTAAAGTATAAAGTGCCCTCAGGTGACCTTTGTTGTGCTTTGGTGCTATATAAATAAAATTGAATTGAACTTCAAGGCGATAGAGCACTATTTATTTCTCCTTCATTAGATAAACTGTCATTATCTTCATTTGTAGTGAATGGGCAAAGACAGTAGTTGGCAGTAGAGTGCAAAAAAGTTCTTGGGTGCAGTGACTGTCCAAAAGCAGTAGGGGCAGTAGAGAGCAAAAAGTACTTGGGTGCAGTGACTATCCACAACCATAAGGGGCAGAAGGGCAGTAGAGAGCAAAAAGGCTCAGGAGCAGTGATTTTTCATAACCACTAGTA
>NC_140534.1:36055248-36097748 GCF_057382185.1 Mchenga conophoros
GGTCAGATTCAGGTCAGCGGGGAGTCTGACCACGAGTCACTGTTCTCGAGCCAATGAGCTCTGTCGCTTCTGCTGTGTCGTTATCCTCAAAATAAAAGGCAAACGTATTGTTTCATGTGTTTTCAAACAATCGGTGTGAAAATCTGTCCTTGCTCATCATCATCACACACTTTTTAAATGTGTGTGTGTGTGTGCGCAGGTTCACCGGCTGGTGGTCGTCGATGAAGAGTCTCGCATTGTCGGTATTGTCTCTCTGTCTGACATCCTGCAGGCGCTGGTCTTAACCCCTGCAGGTACACACACACACACACACACACACACACACACACACACACACACACACAGGCTCTGTAAATTCACAGATAGAGCTGGGTGTCATCTGCATAGCAGTGTAAATGTATGCTATGTCTTCTAATGATGCTGCCTAAGGGAAGCATGTATAATGTAAACAGAATTGGTCCTAGCACTGAACCCTGTGGAACTCCATCACTAACCTCAGTGTGTGAAGAGGACTCTCCACTTGAGATAAGATAACCTTTATTAGTCCCACGCGTGGGTTACAGCC
The DNA here is from genome assembly GCF_057382185.1 of Mchenga conophoros. Lineage (NCBI taxonomy): Eukaryota > Metazoa > Chordata > Actinopteri > Cichliformes > Cichlidae > Mchenga > Mchenga conophoros. The sequence continues at coordinate 36,055,814 of NC_140534.1, forward strand.
GTGGACAGTTGCATAGAAAAATGAAACACTGAATAAGATGTCAGTTAGAAACATTTCCATGAACAAACTGGAGTCTATGAGACCGATATGATACAAACACCACCTAAAGACACGATGATGGTTTGGAGGAAGAGCAGAAAACATCGAGCGGTGCCTCAGACCCGGCTCGCCTCACCTCACCCTCTGTCTCTGTCTGCAGGTCTGGGGAGGAAGGAGTCTCTCCCCCCTCAGCCGACAGCTCTGGACTCAGCGGGACCGGAGCAGGACCGAAACCAAGAGCAGAACCAGGACCTGGGATCAGAGCCTGGAACAAATCCAGAAACAGAAAGTAAACCCGAGTCAAATCAGCAGGAGGAGGAGGAGGAGCAGGAGGCCGGGGACCCCGAAACAGGAGGAGAGACCGATGCTGCAGAGACAGACAGAGAGAGAGAGGAGGAGGAAAACGAGGAGAGAGAGGAGGGGGGAGAGGATAAAGATGAGGAAACAGAAGGAGAGAAAGAGGAGAGGGAGGAGGTGACAGAGGGAGAGGAAGATGGAGGGACAACAGAGGTGGAGGCTGAGGAGGAGACCAAAGAGAAGGCAGACAGAAACAATGATGAGGAGACGGAGGGAGACAGAGGGGGAGGGGCAACAGACGAGAGAGAGGGAGGAGAAACAGAGATGGAGGCTGAGGAGGAGGACAGAGAGGCGGGAGGGTGTGAGGAAGAGGAGGGCGATGGTAATGAGGGGGGAGGTGAAGAGAAAGGCGGGGTGGAGGAACAGCCAGATGAAGGAGTGAGAGAGGAGGAGGCAATGCCAGAAGGAGGCGGGGACGGGGAGGCAGTGTGACATCATCGCCCGGCTCCTCTGGACTGTCGTCACGGCTCGCCGCGCTCCTCTCGAGCCGACCACCGTAGAAGAAGAAGGGGTGGGATGCACAGTGCAGGCGTATGATTGGACAAGTCTTCTGAGGGTGGGCGGGGCCTGTGGGTGATTGATGTATGCTAGAGCCAATCAGGGATCTCTGGTGGTCTCTTTATTTAATCCTCAAACTTTAATGGTGACAAACTGTCACGTGTTTCATCGACAATCGCATCATTACCGTGGCAACATGAGCGACAGCAGCGCTGCACCTGCTGCAGGCACCACAGATCCCGAGCGATCCGATTGGCTCACTGATTCCCAACAGGTAAAAAAAAAACAATACTCGTTTATTCTGTAAACAAAACCCGCCCTCTGTTATGTCATGAAGGGGCGGGCCCATCGCGCTGTCGTGGTGCCTTTGAATCCTGACCACGGTCTCTGATTGGTGGAGAGTTTTATCGATGACTGGTTGTGCCACAGGTGAGTGGAAGAGCTCACCTGTGTACCTGAGGTGATTGTACGAGTGCGTCTGTTTTATTATTTTGTGTAAATCTGAACAAAGATGAGTTTTATTGTTAATGTAATCATAGTTTCTGTGGTGAGCGGGGCGGGCTGCAGGTGGCGCTAACACGCAGTGTGCACCACCAGACACGTGAACCTTGTATATAAATACTCTATCCCCAGGGACTCTGGGAAATGTAGTTACAGAGCAGGTTGTCCCAGCTGTGATGTGTTCGCTGACGTCGTGTGTCAGAGAGCTTCTGTCAGAGCGTCGGCGTGCTGCTGTTCAGACGATGAATAAAGCGTCCTGATGTTTTGCTGTGCTCGAGTCTTCTTTTCTTCTCTGCTGCTTCCTGCTGAGCTTCGCCCTCGTCATTAGATTCAGGCTCAGGTGGGTACAGGTGTGCCTGGTCTCAGTCCCTGTGGATTGAGACCAGGCACACCTGTACCCCACTCCAACCTTCTTCATCATGCAAATGAAGTGCAGGCTTCATCAGGGCGCGCCCTGAAAACTCAGCGGCGTCCACAGTGGGCCTGATCCCAGGATCCTCTCTATCCAGCCAGGTGTCAAAGACTGTGTGACGCCTTATTAAGTGTAGTAGCAACGCACTCTGGAAGCTAACGGCTCAAACCTAAAGCGGAGGAATCCACTGCCATCTGTTTCTAAGAGCGACGCCGTCACGACACACACATGATCTAAAACACAGTCTAGACGTCACAGCCGAGGAGAAAGGCCCGAGCGCTGAACTCGAGGAGGAATCGAGCTAAATGTCAACACAGCGCACCTGAAAGTAACCATGGCAACAGCCACAATGACATCGATGTCCACTGTTGCTGAGGTCATGATGTTAGTGTTTCTATGCTGCGGCACGAAGACGAACAGCTGGCTTCATGAAATCGGTGATGCAGATGTCCGTCGTGCAGCTCATCAGTGATGTGCTGAAGAGTCGTTCTTCCATCACACGTGTCGGCTGACGTGGGCTTTTTAAACAAACCTGTCCTAATAATAATCACTGCAGCTCGTTTACTTGCTAATGCTAATCTGTCCCCCACAAACTCACCGCAGGTTCATCCACAAACAGCCCCACCAGCTCCACCCTCTGGAGGTGGATCTGCCCCCCTCCGTGCAGATTACAGCGACTTCATCATCAACAGACGAGATGACAGTAAAGATTTTAAAACTGTAAAATGAAGTCTTATGACATCAGGTCCCATCTATGGGACAGTCGGTGAGGACATTACCACCCAAACTGTGACGCCAACAAACCATCAACTTAAAATACACAATAATACCTGTAAATATCCTATACCGAACTGGAGATTGTTATTCATGCTTTTATCTCATCACGACTGGACTATTGCAATTCCCTGTTTACTTGTCTAAACAAAGGTTCCTTGGAGCGTCTGCAGATCGTTCAGAATGCTGCAGCAAGACTTTTGACGAAAGTTTCTAAATATTCACATATAACACCGTTGCTCATGCAGTTACATTGGCTTCCTGTCGAATTTAGAGTCCATTTTAAGATTTTGGTTTTAACTTTTAAGGCTCTTCAACAACAAGCACCACCATATATTATTGAACTTTTGCAGCCCTATGCCCCTAGTAGGTCTCTGAGGTCGAGTAGTCAGGGCCTACTTGTCACTCAGTATACGAGACTGAAAACTAGGGGTGATTGAGCTTTTGCTACTGTGGCCGCCAGACTGTGGAATTCTCTTCCTCAGGACTTACGATCCGCTGATTCATTGATTACTTTTAAAAAACAGCTAAAAACACATCTTTTTAAAACTGCTTTTTGCTAACTTTGTTTGTATCTTGTCTTTTTAATCTGTTATATCTTGTAAAGCACTTTGTGATCTCTATCTAGAAATGTGCTATATAAATAAAATTTTACTTACTTACTTAAAAAGGAGGTAAACAGGAAGTGTTACACACCTGTGTGTGTCGCAGGCTCTAGGCAGGATACGTCCCTCATCACATGGGTAAAAAACCTTTGTATCAGAGCCTCACTGATGATTCAGCTCATTTTTCCTGCACAGATGATCCATCAGTGTTCGTCTTACATTATAGAGCCATCATACAGTATTTATTCCTTTGTATTATCAGCATGTTTGTCATTATGTCCAGAGCAGGCAGCCAACAAATGCATAAGTCCGTCTGAATAAGTCAATATGGAAGGAAGGAGGGGGCGTGTCTCAGAGTTACCTCCCAGCCAGGCTCAAACACCAAGTGGTCGGCCAGGGCCTGCACCTGGCTTTAGCACTGTGAGGTGCTGACATGCACAAACATGGAGGCATGAAGAGCAGCCACAGATGAGAAAAGAGTGGAAAAATGTAACCAAACATGAGCTCATGGCCTTCTTTGGATTGACTGTTCTCGCAGGAAGTGAGAAGGACTGGGATGTCCCAGTCAGTGTGTTTGTACAAGGCCACTATGTCAATTCAAAGATTTGAAGATATTCCCTGTTTCTTTGATGCCAAGAGGACCAGAGCCTACCGACTGAAAACAGACCACATGGCAGCTTTCTGCTGCGTGTGGGAGCTGTGTGATTGTGTTACAGAGGCTGAACAACGTGTGGGAGGAGCCAGCTCCTGCAGTGGCTGCAGAGCACGTTTAAGAATATGTCATCTTCACCCAAATGAGACAAATGTCTTATGATTATGTGGAAGAGTGGTGACGCAAAAACTGCAATTTCTCAAAATGAGTTAAAAAATAAATAAAAATGCAAATGGCCTCATGTCACAAATGTGTTTTATGAGGAATACCTGGAATATGAAAATATTACAACTGTTGGTTTCAAAGAGTTTGAAGAATAAAAACCGAGTTCACTGCAAAAACACAAACAAATAAAATGATTTGGAGCAAAGAAAATTTCTCTGTGTCTGAATTAAACTGTGCTAATCAGGACGGATGACAATCACTCTCATTTGATGCCAAACTGCATTATTTTAAACTCGTGGGTCATTTCCAGGATATTTCAAATCAGACTTCAGTGGTGGCAAAAACAGATGTTTAACATCAGGCAGCGAGGTCACAGCGCTCACACTCCCACACAGCTGTGAGGAGCTCTTACAGACCACGGTGACTGTGCAGAGGGACATTTGTAGAATCAGCAGACACGTTTAACCGGAGGCACACACAAGTCCACTCTGCTTACTGGCTTTTAACTGACATTAGAAACCTCGTGGAGGACGGCTGTGTGAGGGTTGTTGTTAGTTTGTGTGTAGGCCTTCCTGCTGCTCGCACTGCAGCATGACTGTGCAGCTGATGCTGTTCATGCTTTCTTCAGAGACACACCCACTCCACCTGCACACTCACAGCAAAGCAGATGTGTTACCACGTAATGAAGTGATGCCTCTGCAGGTGCTTGCAGTCGACACATGCAAAGGAACGCTGTCCTCTGATGAGACCGATGATGAGATGTCATTACCGTAGGAAAATCCACACAGTGTAGGTCTGTGTGGGTCTGAGTAGGTCTGTTTGGGTCTGAGTGGGTCTGTGTGGACTGAGTGGGTTTGTGTGGGTCTGTGTGGGAGTGTGTGGGTCTGAGTGGGTCTGTGCGGACTGAGTGGGTCTGTGTGATCCTGGTGATCCTAAATCCTGGAGCTTGTTCCTGGGAACGTCTTCAAAGTAAATATTAAATGTTGTGTTTTTGTTGAATGTTTATAAAACGTAATTTGTATCCATTTTTGTTTTTTCTTTAAAGTTGTAAGAATATGCTGACCTAGTTTTGTTACGTAACTTTGTAATTCCTTTTATTGGAAAAGGTTTTGGAAAGTGATTGGTTCATTGGCTCATGGACCCGCCCATTAATCAGGGAGGGGTGTGGTGAGGATGGTTTTTTGTTTGCCAAATGTCTGATGGGAGGACGGGAGGGTTAGAAAATGATTTTTTTGACCACTTTTGAAGTTGTTAAAGCAAATTAAGGTAACTTTCGTTAAATTTTAAGTTGTAAGAAGTTATTTGGTTGATTTTTGTTTATAATTTTGCACGAAATAAACGGCATATGATTTTTAAACAATGGAGTCAGAAGTGCGCTCTAAAACAAACCTCCTGTTGCCACCCACGGCCTTTTCTGGGACTTTGTTGGTGTTTGGAACATAAAAGGCCGTGACATTAACCAATCAGCTGCAGTCTGATCTGTAGTTTCCTGTTAGCATGTAAAGCTTAGACTGAACAGTATACTCTACGTTACAGACGCTGACTTTGTTCTGATGAGCTGCCAACCACAGTCAAAGAGACGTGTGGGCACTGAGACAAGGATCTTACATGTTTGCAAGATTTCTTGCAGGAGCTCAAAGTATCAGGTACTATATAGTATCAGCTGTATATACCTGTAGTACTGTGTATATACCGTATATACAGTATTTTACATGCAGAGCACCTCGAAGCGTCCTTAGATATTAATTTAAAACATTCTCGTACAGACTGGTTTTTATTTTGATCATAAACAGCTTCAAACATCACAGATGGAAACAGGCTGGTGTCCTGCACGTGCTCCAGGGATGACTGGACAATCCATGTTCACATCCTTCCTGATGAAAACAGACCTTTCAAAATAAAAGTTTGACCACAACTGTAAGGAGATCTCTGGTTCTGTGAGAGCACCTGAACACTTACAGAGTTTAGAACAGGGGTGGGCAACTCCAGGCCTCGAGGGCCGGTGTCCCTGCAGGTTTTAGATGTCCTTGAACCAACACAGCTGATTTAAATGGTTAAATTAGCTCCTCCCCATGTCCTGAAGTTCTCCAGAGGCCTGGCAACGAACGAATCATGTGATTCAAGTGTGTTGACCCGAGATGAGATCTAAAACCTGCAGAACACCGACCCTTGGGCCTGAAATTGCCCACCCCTGGTTCAGAACCATGATGGGTGCAGCAGTTAGCCATGTTGGCGTCCTTACGCGAGGTTCTCTCTGATGTGGAAACTAAAGGAGTAAAGATGTTGGTAAACATTAGCTGATGTTTGTCGCTGCTTGATGAAAATAACAAGAACTGTTCAGCAGGATCATCATTCCACTGTATCCTGAAGTATAAGATCATACAGGATTGACTGCATGTTTTCGTTCCACCGTAATCCTGTAAGGTGAACACTGTGGATCCAGACTAAAGCTTAGATCCACTCCAGCTCCCCCATCAGTCCTGCCTGAAGGTTACAACATCTCTGTTTTACAGTTGATTCAAAGGAAATCTGTAAGTGTTGCTGGATTCAGTGACTTCAGTTCCAGGAGCCCAAAGAATGGCAGCTGATTACCAAGTAAAGTACTGGTCACATCAACACTGCATTGTTACCGTACTCTGTGTAGTTGTTAATAGTTCCACATGTTTTGGTTAAACGCTGTGTAGCATCGAACACTGAGAGAAGCTAAGCTTTGTCTAACTGTAATCTGAATGTTTTAGCAAAGTAATGCAGTATTTACTGCAGTATTTACTGCAGTATTTACTGCAGTATTTTGGTCCATGTTAGGTGTCACTGTTGGTTTGACGCCTGTTACCCAGGTCACGTGACTCAGATTGTTCCAGAGGCTCCATCGTTCTCTGCAGCCCCTCCAGCTTCCTCATCCTGTGGGCTGTGCTGTGTGCAGCAGAGCTCTCTCCCAGTCAGTGCCACAAACACAGACTATTCATCTAGAACAGGTGGAGAGATGTGTAAGCGTTCTTTACGTTAAATACAACCTTCGTTTTCATTTTATTCTAACAGTAATTTAGATCAGTGCTAACTGAAAACCAAGAGTGTATAAAACCACCAGGAGCATCTCCAGATGTGCTAAAATACTTTGGGGATTATAGGGAACCTGAGTTGTCCTCGTCCAGCTGCTCGTCCCACACAGCAGAGCTGTTCAGCAGTGACGCCTCCTCCTGTCCTGGTGGGATCGTTAGTCCGTCCTCCAACATGCGGTCCAGACCTGCTCGGAGTCCAGCAGACGCCAAAGATATGAATGACATCAGGCCGTCCTCCCCCAGTGAGTGAAGGACATCCTGGTACGTGTTACTGTAATCCAGACATTGCACCAAAGTCCTCCTACTCTGTAAATACATCTGAATTTATTTTGGATTTCAGGTGTGTTTCCGATCAGTATCAGATCTAACCACGCAGTCAGGTAATAATGTGCAAACGACTGACCTCTGAAGGTGGCAGAGAGGAAACTCGCTCTCCCTGTTCCTCAAACATGATCTGCGCTGCGTGACAACGACACAGCTGTACAGAACACTGACGAGTTCATTTCATTCATTCTTATTCATTCTGTATCACAGCCAATCAGATGAACCAGATTTTTTTAAAAAATAACACAAAACAAACAAACGGTCAGGACAAAAATTTCTTTCAGGTACATAAACTATGAAGTAGTCAACAAAAAACCAAGTGCAATATGCACGACACAGACTCAGAGATGGAGCGAGCTTAACGGGCTCTTTCTCCCGTCAATCACAACAACTCTGTTATTATTTCATTAGCTGTCGTTTATTTGCCAAAGTCAGTTGTTGTTAACAGGGCTGCTGATCATTGCTTGTTAGAGCTGCATGCACAGCTTTGAGAACAGTGTTTAATAAGTGTTCATATTTATTTGGGACTTAGCTCTACCTCCTGGCTGTAGCTCAGGTGGTAGAGCAGGTCATCTGCTGATCGGACGGTTGGTGGTTCGATTCCTGGCTCCAACAGTCTGCATGCCTATAATGTAGAATGAGTCCATTTAGAAACAACTTAAAGTCTAATGCATTAAGGCTGTGATGGATTTACTGACAGTTTGAAGAGGATCACAGATGAACCTCAGCAGCTTCCATATCACAGCTTATGGACACTCAGCACAAAGCTGTTATTTTTCGTGTCTATTGTGCAGAACAAGAGTTTTCAGCACTTTCTGACAGTAGCTGACAGCAAACACAGAGAACCTGTTAAAAACTCAGCCGAGTGAGACGTCGTGTTTCAGTCGCTGTGGACACTGGTCATGAGGGGTTTCCTCGGCATCACTGTGCATCACACACAGGTGACTGAATCTGTGAGAAATCTGGAGCTACATGTGACCGATACAGACAAACGATTCGTGACAATGCTGCCAGCGTGTGGAGAGCTTCCCCACTGAGCAGGTGAGGAACATGATGATGATGATGATGGTGATCAGAGCTCTGGCACGTCTTCACCTCGGATGATCTGACGCAGTAGCGGCTGCTATGGCAAACACAGAGATGGCTGTCAGAGACCATCTCCTTCTCTTTGAAAGTTATCTAAGCTGCACACAAGCACAACATTCAAAGACGTGTTTGAAGCTGCTGCTGTGATCACAGGTGGACTTCAGCCCCGAGACAAGTGGAGGCAGTTCTCCAGTGTGAACATCTGATCAGCAGGAGCTATTGTTCACAGCACCGAGCGGATGCTGCTGAGGGAGATGCCGGACGTCTGGAAGCCTTTCAGCGAAGCAACAGATTTGAGAAAATAGTTTTGATCCGTGATGTCCCTCAGTCACCACATGGAGAAGCTGAAGCCGCCGTCTGTTTCCTGAATGGCCTGGTCAGGAGTCTCCAAGCATCTTTGAACACAAGATTCTTGGAATCTTTATCCGTGTCCGAATGGATCACTGCCCCCTCAGATCCAGTGACCTCACAGCAGCTGCTTTGGATCCTGGATCCTGTCGGGACATAAAGACAGGTGACACAAACCTTAAAGGTAAAGACTGAATTTAGTGGGAGTTTTTCGTCTAAAATTGTAATAAAGGCTCTTTGCTGTTGTTAATTTGTTTGGTCAGATCATCTGCAAAGTCAGAGTAACCTGTGACTCCTGGTGATGATGGAGGACTCTGCTGCTTCCTGTAAGAGGCAGAGGAAGGATGTCGATCCTGCTGATGCACCGAGCGCCTCTGGGTCTTCCTGCACTACTCCATGTGGCCACCGCAGTTTGGCAGCTCTGCATGGAGAGCTGCAGTGGAGCTGCAGTGGAGCGAGTTCAGCTATGGTGGCATCATTTTACAAATGACTGACAGACTGCAATGCAGAACAGTTAGTGCACATTCCTGTTCATTGTTCACTTCGTGTGTGTGTGTGTGTGTGTGTGTGTGTGTGTGTGTGTGTTACTCACACACACACACAGAGAGCAGACGACACAGAGGACACGCTAATCATGCTGCAGTAAATTTACTGCGATGGCTGTTTGCTCTGTACAGTCTCCCGTCTGAACAGGAAGTTCTGGTTTTTCATTGAATGTTCATTCTGTGACTCTTCTTGCAGCTGAGCTGAGCTGTACATTACTGAGGTGCAATTTCAGGATCACTTTGTGTATATTCTGCAAGTTCCTCAGGTGTTGAGATAAACGCAGATTTCAAAAAGAACACATGGTCTGTTATTTACATTTAACATATAACTGCAACATTGTTTAAAAAAAAGACTTGAACGGACTTGAAATTCAAAGATTCGGACTCGACTCTGACTTGAGGATAAAGACTTGAGACTTGGTCCCACCTCTGGAGCAACACATGGAAGATTAAATTAAATGATAAAACAGTTACAAACTGTGTTGCTGAATAATTGATGTTCATAAAAAATGAGCTCATTCCAAAGCTACCAAACACTGAGGATGAAACGGGTAAACCTTCACCTTCTCGGAGCAGCCCTCCACTCCACCAACGTCACAACACTGCAGCTGTTTGAGGCCTGAAACTGAACGTGTGTTTTTAGAGGACCTGTTATGATGGAAAATATCGAATGATTGCTCGAGACTTTTTACAATTAACCATGTTACTGATTTTGTTAAACATCCTGTAATCGTGCTCTAACAAGTTTAAAAATCATATACACTTTAAGGACACATTAGATAAAGTTGAGTTGAGCAGTTTTATAGTATAACGTGCATCTGTCTGCCCAGCATGTGTTAGAGCTCTGTAACTGAGTATTTCACCGTATTAGCTTGTGATTGGTGTCTATGTGGACCAGGGAGAGACGGCCTCGCTCCGAGTAGCTTCTTCTCACAGCACAGCCTGGTTCTACAATCTGTGAGAAGATCCCTGCAGCATCATGTCGATGCATGGAGGCCATCATTGTCCCCCTCTGAACACAGACACCAAATATCGCTGAACCATTGGATGGGTTTGATTTCTGATAGCTGACATGATGTGCTGTATGTTCCTCTCACAGACAAGTCAGAGCCATGCAACAGTCTGAGGATGTGCTGAGAGAGTGGAACGTTCACAGGTGTGTGATGGTGTTCAAAACAGCGCGCACCATCAACCACGCACTTTCAGCGTTTATCTGAAGAGTGACACTTTATTAGGAACACAGCACTCGAGTCCTGTGGAAGTGCCGGTTTGCAGATGTGCTGTTGTCAGGTTGGTATCACTGAGGCTGCAGGGACCTGTGTAAGCTGTGCCCCCCCACTCGATCCTCAGAGGGTTTGTAACGTGCTCCCCACCAGCTGCTCTGTGCAGGATGAGCGGAGCCAGCAGGGAGGCGTGTCTGTGCGCCTCTCCTGCTGTGGAGGAGCTGCTCGGGGTTTGTTTCTGCTTCATCGCTGTGTGGTCATGTGACCAGCTGAGCAGGGCCCTATTTCAGGAAGCCGGTTTAGAAAACTCAGAGTGAAAAACGATACTCAGGGTTGAGTAACCCCGAACTGTCCAACTCGGAATATTCGGTTTCAGAAAGGCTGATAACAATTAGTTCAGTCAACGCGGAGTTGCTTTAACCCCAAGTTAAGCGCGCGCACGAGGATACATAAAGCCCTGATTAGTGGAGCACAGATTAAGCGAGTCACCATGGAGACGGAGGGAAAGAAGGCGCGGTCAATGTATCTTACAGCGCTTGAGGCCGAAATTCTGATGGCAGCATATGCCGATAACATGCAAATTCCGCGGAAAAAAAGTAACACAGCCTCAGCTGCAAAAGAAAGAGAGCATGCATGGCAAAACATAGCCGACAGAGTCAATGCGTGAGTGTTAATATAAATATTGATCTAGGGATTTCCACCCATTTAACACGTTATTTTATTTTATTTTATTTTTTATTTTATACATTTTATTTTGTGATGTGAGCGCAGGTGCAACCCAACAGGCCCCAAACGTTCCTGGCAGCAAGTAAAAATGAAATATAAAAATATAGTCCAAACAGGTAAGGTGTAATTGTATTATGAGCCATAGTGCTTGGTCTGTTTGTCCCATGTAAATCAATTGCAGTTAGAGGCTACATTAATTTCCCCTCTGTAAGCACTTATTGAAATTATCTGAGCACATTACAAGTACATATTTGCTTACTCTGTATGCTCAAATGTGACCCGTTATAGCCAACAGAAAAAAAGCGGAGGCCCGAAAAACAGGTGGGGGTCCTCCACCACCACCACTCACAGAGGCTGAGCAGTTGGCTTCCACATTTGTGATAATGTTGGCAGCATCACATATGATCTTCACAGTGCAGAGAACACAATTAGCATCCATTACTATAATGAAATAATTTGTTAGTTTGACATGCTACAGGGAACTATGTACCTGTACATTAATGCTGTGGAAAGACTTCCTGTTCACATAGTCTCCTTCATTTACTGAAGGAGCAATGATTGGAATGTGAGTGCCATCTATACAGCCAATCACGCCTGGGAACCGTGAGAATAAATGTAAAATTTAAGTAGTAGTCCAAGTATCACCACATCATGAATTAAGTTCTGTTCATCCTGATACCTGCAATTTTGTGGCATCCCTCTTTGATAAATCTTGTGGGTCTGTGACCGGGGAACACCACAAACGAGTACACGAGACGTTTCAGTGCAACTGTAACATTCCTGACTGCCCGACAGACGGTAGCCTTGGAAACGTGCTCAGCGTCACCAATATTATACAGAAAGCTCCCGTTTGCAAAAAACCGAAGTGCAATACAAATAATATGTACAGAACTGAGAGGATGTCCGCGATGTGTCACATGAGCAATATTAGGCCTGAGGATGTTATTCAAATAACTTATAGATTGTGCTGAAAAACGGTAACGTTCACACAGGAAATCATCAGGAAATGATAAAATGTCCAAACGCGCTCTGATCACTCTCTCCCGGCGGAGAGCTCTGCGGAGAATTTGGGCTTCAACATCTACTGGCTCTTCAAGGAAGGAGCACGCCATGTCTGACACTTCCTACAGTCAGGTTTCCGACAAAGAGGCGGAGACAGTCAGGGTTAGTTGAAGTAAACCTGCTAGGGGGCAGGTTAGCTTCACGGAGTGTGTCGTCATAGTAACTCACTCAGAATTAATCTAAACTCGCTTTGTGAAACCGAAAACCCAGAGTTTCCGTTAACTCAGGGTATACTTACTCAGAGCTTGCACTAAACCGGCTTCTTGAAACAGGGCCCAGGGCCCTCCGTGAAGCTAACCTGCCCCCTAGCAGGTTTACTTCAACTAACCCTGACCTTCTCCGCCTCTTTGTCAGAAACCTGACTGTAGGAAGTGTCAGACATGGCGTGTCCCTTCCTTGAAGAGCCAGTAGATGTTGAAGCCCAAATTCTCCGCAGAGCTCTCCGCCGGGAGAGAGTGATTAGAGCGTGTTTGGACATTTTATCATTTCCTGATGATTTCCTGTGTGAACGTTACCGTTTTTCAGCACAATCTATAATTTATTTGAATAACATCCTCAGGCCTAATATTGCTCATGTGACACATCGCGGACATGCTCTCAGTTCTGTACATATTATTTGTATTGCACTTCGGTTTTTTGCAAACGGGAGCTTTCTGTATAATATTGGTGACGCTGAGCACGTTTCCAAGGCTACCGTCTGTCGGGCAGTTGCACTGAAACGTCTCCTGTACTGGTTTGTGGTGTTCCCCGGTCATAGACCCACAAGATTTATCAAAGAGGGATGCCACAAAATTGCAGGTATCAGGATGAACGAAACTTAATTCATGATGTGGTGATACTTGGACTACTACTTAAATTTTACATTTATTCTCACGGTTCCCAGGCGTGATTGGCTGTATAGATGGCACTCACATTCCAATCATTGCTCCTTCAGTAAATGAAGGAGACTATGTGAACAGGAAGTCTTTCCACAGCATTAATGTACAGGTACATAGTTCCCTGTAGCATTTCAAACTAACAAATTATTTCATTATAGTAATGGATGCTAATTTGTGTTCTCTGCACTGTGAAGATCATATGTGATGCTGCCAACATTATCACAAATGTGGAAGCCAACTGCTCAGCCTCTGTGAGTGGTGGTGGTGGAGGACCCCCACCTGTTTTTCGGGCCTCCGCTTTTTTTCTGTTGGCTATAACGGGTCACATTTGAGCATACAGAGTAAGCAAATATGTACTTGTAATGTGCTCAGATAATTTCAATAAGTGCTTACAGAAAGAAAATTAATGTAGCCTCTAACTGCAATTGATTTACATGGGACAAACAGACCAAGCACTATGGCTCATAATACAATTACACCTTACCTGTTTGGACTATATTTTTATATTTCATTTTTACTTGCTGCCAGGAACGTTTGGGGCCTGTTGGGTTGCACCTGCGCTCACATCACAAAATAAAATGTATAAAATAAAAAATAAAATAAAATAAAATAACGTGTTAAATGGGTGGAAATCCCTAGATCAATGTTTAAATTAACACTCACGCATTGACTCTGTCGGCTTTGTTTTGCCATGCATGCTCTCTTTCTTTTGCAGCTGAGGCTGTGTTACTTTTTTTCTGAGAAATTTGCATGTTATCGGCATATGCTGCCATCAGAATTTCGGCCTCAAGCGCTGTGAAATACATTGACCGCGCCTTCTTTCCCTCCGTCTCCATGGTGACTCGCTTAATCTGTGCTCCACTAATCAGGGCTTTATGTATCCTCGTGCGCGCGCTTAACTTGGGGTTAAAGCAACTCCGCGTTGACTGAACTAATTGTTATCAGCCTTTCTGAAACCGAATATTCCGAGTTGGACAGTTCGGGGTTACTCAACCCTGAGTATCGTTTTTCACTCTGAGTTTTCTAAACCGGCTTCCTGAAATAGGGCCCAGGTGTTTGATGATATAATCAATGACTGTTGATATCATGACTTTGTAAATTGTAAATATTGTAAAACTTTTCTTCTGTCATTTAATGGTCGGGCATTGTACAGCTACAAGCATTTCACCCCCATGTCATACTGTGTATGGTTGTGTGTGTGTGTGTGTGTGTGTGTGTGTGTGTGTGTGTGTGTGTGTGTGTGTGTGTGTGTGAGACAAGTAAAATTTGAATTTATTTTTGCGTGTGTAGTTTCCTGCTGAGGTGGATAAGCATGATGCTATGCCGTCCGACAGGTCTGCTGTGATTTCCACAGAAAGACCTCCCCCAGTTTCAGGTTACACTCACTTCTTTGGAAGCTGAAATCAAAGTTCAGAGACAAACTCAGTGTGAACACATCACAGCTCCTCACATTGAGAGAGCAGCAGCCCTGAAGCCCGTCTGACAGGCACCAGCGAGTGGAAGCGCTCCTTTCTCTGTCATCGTTTCGAGCTGAAAGGTGAGTGTGTCTGCCGTTTCTACCTGAAGCTCCTCGTCAGGCTCTGGCTTGGCCTTTGAGGGCGAGCGCCACAGAAGGTTTCCTTCCTGCGAGCCTGACGTCTGCTCTCGCTGGTGTCGATTAAAAGCAGCTGGAGGCCATCTTTGTAAACCTGCTGAGAACATCTGCAGGGTTTGCTCCTTCTTTCACACTTCATCATCAGCCAGCTGTGTGTGATCGCACCATCTTTAATCTGAGATCAGGTTCAAACCAGTTTGAGCTGCAGTGGCAGGAAACAGCTGAGGGCGGGGCATGCTGACATTCCCGACTCCTGATTGGTGTCGGGGGTGTCCACTGCTTCTGCGTTTTGTTTGTTTTGTGCAGAACGAGTAAACGAGAACAGCCTGTGAAAGATAAGTCGTGTGCGAGTTGAGGCACCTTTAGGCTCCGCCTTGCTGGCGTCTGCTTTTTGAAGATCTCTGTGAGTTTGGGACTGACGGCCGTGGACGGGATTTAAAGTTCCTTCCATCCATCCTGTATCCCAGCTGACCCACAGCCGAACTGGGTGATGATCCTGACCAGTTTAAAGAACATTAATGCAAACTGACCACACAGAACACGTTACCATCACATACACATCATACAGACTCTGTATGAACCCATGTTGTTCGTGCAGCAACAGGAAGTAGTTTTTATTGCAGAGTTCATAGAGGTCATGCTTGAATATTTGTGTTCGTTTGGGGAGGCCTTTTGCTCCTCCCCTTTCACAAAGGATGCTCCAGTGTGTCCTCTGCTAAAGGAAGTAAAGGAAGCACTGAAGTGCCTTTAGTCCATAACATGTGGAGAATTCAGACAGCGCTGATGAGGGCAGATACTTCCAGGTCACGCCTCCTTCCTGAACTAAACCCCGCCTCTTTCTGTGCCTCTGTCATAGTCGTCCATGTGTTTGTGGTGCACTGATTTATTACTGGAGATGTTTGCTAACACTGACTGTGTTTCACGTCGGCGCTCTCACAGTGTAAAGCTGGATCTGCGTCATCGCTTTACACCCGCGTGCGCTCATTACCCATGATGCATCAGAGTCTGATCACAGTGTTTTCTGATGCTAGCAGGAAGCCGAGATGACGGAGCCGGACCTCGTCAACATCCTGGAAGACATAACAGATGAGGAATTCAAGACCTTCAAGTGGAACCTGAAGAACGAGCGGTTTAGAGACATCGAGCCCATCAAAGTGAACCGGCTGTCGACGGCGGAGCGGTGCGACGCCGTGGATCTGATGGTGCAGAAGTATGACATGGACGGAGCCGTGCAGGTGATGGAGAGCATCTTTAAGAAGATCAACAGGAACGACCTGGTGAAGAAGCTGCGAAAGGTCATGGGTCAACCTGCAGGTCAGTGAGGCTGTGGGCAGGCGTGCACTTCCTTTAACCTGTTTGAGCGTTTGACATTCAGGTGACATCATCAGGGTCAGAGCAGCGTCACGCTGTGACAGGACGTGCAAACAGGAAGTGTGTGCAGAGTGTCTCTCTCCCTTTTAAGGTACATTCAGAGCAAACAGCTGATGGAAGGAGCCGCCCGAGTCGGAGCTGCTGGATTGGATGTTCTCAGGAACTCTGAGGCTCCCGTGGTCGGAGGTCTTCGGCTTCACGCCGAGGCTCCCGTGGTCGGAGGTCTTCGGCCTCACTCTGACCTCGGCATTAATCCGTCCTCCTCTCTCTCACAGGTCTTCCAGGTCCCGATCTGCCAAAGACCGCCGCCGACTCCTCGGCAGAGGAGAAGTTGGCGGCCGTTCGCTCTCAGTTTATCGACAGAGTCTCCGAACCCGTCCTGATGAAGCTGCTGGATAAACTCCTGGAGCGCCGCGTCATCATCGATGATGAAATGGATTTAGGCGGAGTGGGGAGCAGGGCGGATAAAGCCCGACAGGTGATTGGCGTGGTGCGCAGAAAAGGATCCCAGGGCAGCTCGGCTCTGATCGCCGCTCTCTGCGAGGTGGATCCGTGCCTTTCACGGGAGCTGCAGCTGATGTGACGCACTGCCAGATGTTCAGCACTCACAGGAGAGCAAATTAGGAATCATCTGTAACACCCAGAAGCAGCTGATACAGTTCAATGTTTAATCCTCCAATCCACTTACAGAAACACGAGCGCGAGGCTCATCTATTTGGTTTGGTTTTCACATCAAAGATTTTCACAGAGACGATTTTCTATGCGTCTTTATACAAACAAAGATGTTCAAACAGCAGAACATGTCAGAGTTTCAGCAGGTTTCAGGACTAAAGTGTCCCAGAAACAAGGCTTTGAGTCAAACCTGAACAGTCGGCTCTGTGAAAACCTTCAGGATGGATGGAAACCAAGATCTCTGACTTCCAGTCTGAGAACAAAACAATCAGGAAAATGACTTTATTTGTAGAATTTTCATCGGACACTGATGTTAACGAGAAGTTTATTAGATTTTATGGAAACATTTTAGAGCTGATTAGAATAAAAGTCCAACAGATTAATGAGGATTTTGGCTGTTTTCATGTTGTTGAAGTCAAACGTGTCAGAGAGCAGAGGGTCAGAGTTTCATGTTTCTTTCTGTAACTCTGATCAACGTGAAAATAAAAGATGAGTTTCCTGTCGCTGTGTCTGCTTCAGTCTGTAAAGTAACCTTGAACATATTCAGTAACTGACAATCATTAGTGTGGATCATTGTGGGTTTCCACAAATGGATTTGTTACAGGCAGGAAGCTCTAATCTGTCCATCTTCATCTGTACGGGGCGATCGTGGCTCAAGAGTTGGGTGTTCGCCTTGTAATCGGAAGGTTGCCGATTCGAGCCTCCGCTCGGACAGTCTCGGTCGTTGTGTCCTTGGGCAAGACACTTCACCTGCCGCCTACTGGTGTTGGCCAGAGGGGCCGATGATATGGCAGCCTCGCCTCTGTCAGTCTGTCCCAGGGCAGCTGTGGCTACACCTGTAGCTGCCTCCACCAGTGTGTGAATGTGAGAGTGAATGAATAGTGGAATTGTAAAGTGCTTTGAGGGGTCCCGAAAAGCGCTATATAAATGCAATCCATCATTATTATTATCATTATTATCTTCTACGTCAGAGAATAAAGACAAAAGATTCAGTTCAAAATGTCCTACCAGGAGCAGACGTAGTCCTGGGGCACTTCCACAGGAGTCAAAACCACCAAACCCCCTAAATTAGAACGTTATAGTTGTGCTGATTGTTTAACACTGATGAGCTACAGAGTGGACTACAGCTCTTTGCTGATCCCTCCCATGTGACGTGAACCTTTTCAGATCATCTATGTGCTTAAAAGCACTTTTCAATAATCAGTTTAATGTTTCAATTACATGAAACATGGACAACTTTCACTTTAAATATTAATCACAGTGATTAATATTTAAAGGCAACATAAGACACTGGAGTCGAGCTGTGATGTCATCAACTACACCGCGCGCTGCGTCCTCCCATCCTCCGAGCGCCGCACTCCTGACAGAGCTTTCAAGCATGAACTAACAAGCACGCAGGAACTTTGTGTACTTGTTAGTGAGAAGTGTGTGCTAGACACAGGAAACGTGTGCTACACACTTCCTGTTACGTAGCCGTTTGACTTCCTGTTTCAGGGGAGAGGAAGAACAACTGCACGTTACAGAAGAAAAAGGAAGTGGACGAGCAGGTGAGTGTTCACGGTCTTCTTCTGCTGTCAGAGTGGGGCGGGGTCTGCTTCATTCTGTGGTGGAGGGTCCACCGGGTTTATCACACACACTGGACTCTGGAGCGCTCTAAAACTGGTGAACGTTAGCTCTTCCTGTGAGGTCATATCCTATTTTCAAAGACAGTCCTACACCTGTCAGTGCAGGTGAGCTGGTAGTACGAAAGTAATAACCTGAGTGAGATAAAGCAAACAAATCGCCAGCACGCCTTCAGGTAAAGACTGACCTGGATCATGCACGTTTCCAGTAATGCAGTCATGTGACTTCTTGTACATGGACAGGTGACCCAGGCAGGGGCGGAGCGTGGGGGTGGCTTACTGGGCTGCTGCCTGTGAGTGCGCTGTTGGAGAAATGGAGCCAGAGGAGAGCTGAAGTTTGACCAGGTACCAAAGCAAATCATTCGTACTGTACAAATAATGTAAATATGACGGTGCATCACGAAAGATTGATATCAAACTGATCACTTGACCCATATTATGTTACTCGCTCTTCCAGTGAATCAACAAATGGTGAAATGAAAAGCCGAACAACAACAATGCTGTTTCTTTAGAGTCTTAGCTCACATGTGTGTTTATTTCATATTTTCAGTTGTTTCCCTCCACGGCTAAATCAATCAGTAATGCACTGATATACAAGAATGGACATAAGGAGCTTCTTTCTTTTTTTTTTTTTTTTTTTTTTTCTTTTGGCCTGTCCCGTTTGGCTCTTTTGCATCAGAATTGTTGTCTAAAGGCAAAGAAAGATGCCCAACGGATTTACTTTACCAAACTGACCATCCCAGCCTTGCCGTAATGGTCCATTTGATTCACCTTTTATTGTTTATTTTATTTTCACTTACTGAATACGGGACAGACTTGACTGGGGGAAAGAAGGGGAGAAAGAAAGAGGGAAAGAGAAACAGCTGAGAAGAGGGACGGGGGAGAAGGGCAAAAGACAAAAACCAACAGAACGGGCAGAGAAAAAAAATGCATCTATCAATCGCCTGGATCACCTGCTGAGAAAGAAAAAAGAAAGCAAGCAGAAGAGAACAAGAGTAATAGAATAAACAACATCACAATGATATATGGGAATATGACAGTAAATACTAAATGTTAAACATTATTGTGCAGCACATAAGATCAACAGAACACAGTGTGCTTTGAGGTAGGAGCCAAAAAGGGTGTAGTTTGTGGGTGTGATCACCCGTGTGTACACCTGTGAGCATGGACGCGCTTGTTTTTTGTTTTTTAAAAGGTTCCTTCATGTAATGATCTGCTAGAGGGTGTGGGGGGGCCACAGCCCCGTCCTCCAGGGCGTGAAGCAGGTGTGGAGGAGATCAAAACTCCAGACATCCAGAGGCCCCCAGAACACAAGAGACCAAGGAAGACCAACAGAGGGGCAGCCGCGCCACTGTCCCGGAAAGAGCTGAGGAGAGTCCCAGATGAGGGCTCACTCAGCAGCCGCGGAGCAGAAGCCAGGGGGGGTTGCAGTGACGCGCCCGTGAGCTCCGCCGGCAGCCAGCTGCGCCTGAGTGACCGAGCCCCAGGCCGAGAGGCCGGGGGCACCCCACCTCCGAAGTGGCCCGAGCGAGCCCCAGGCTCCAGGCCCCGATAAGCGGCCGCCAAGGAGTGAGCCGGTGTGTACCTGGACGCCCATCCCCGGACACAAAGAACCACCAACGCACCGATGTCTGAGGGGGTCCGCCACTGGCAGGGGAAGTGGTGGTAGGGGGAGATAGGCCTCCAAACCTTGGAGGGCCTGAGATGTCCCCAGAGAGGTGGCGCCTGACACCCAACCTGACATATAGACACAGACATACAGGCACACACAGATACAAACATCCATTCCCACCCTCATGCTCTCATATGCACTTACTCCACACTCAACCAACGTGGAGACAGACATAAAGAGACGCTGTACACACGATCACACTCCCCAAGCGTACTCTACAAACCGGGTCTAGGTGCCCTTGCCCCTGGAGGGGGGAACTGCACCCAGACCCAGGTGGTGTTTCCCTTTTCCCTGCGGTGGGGGGAGGCAGACCGCCCCGACTCCGCAGCAGCAGGAAGGCTCCACACTCCAGACCACAGTCGGACGGCCAACTCCTCCTCCTAGTCCTAGCCCCCCTGCTCCAGCAGGTCGCAGAGAACGGGGGTGAGAGAAGACTCCAAACCTCCCTCCACCCGCTCATTGTAGTGTTGATGCATGTGTGTTCTAAGGTGCATTTAAAACCCAGGAGGGCATGGAGCTACCTGCCAGAGAGCAGCAGGTAAGCGCATGGTCCCTCCTGATAGCCCTCAATGTCTACGTGTATTTAAAATTGAGAGGTGGGCAACGATGCCAGGGGTGGGGTGTACACTCTGATGGTAATTTGGACTCCGTGTATCGTGCCCACCCCCAAGATCCTATATGTATGTGTAATGAGAGTGTGAGTAATGTGAATGTCTAAGTTGTGGGATAAAATTGAGGCAGAGGCAGCCAGAAGGGGACAGAGGGGGGGGGGGGGGGGGTAGCCTCCTCTGCACCCTGGTGACATACCCCAAGGTCCTGCATGTGTGGGTGGTTGTGGTGGAGCGGGAAGAGGGAGGCAGCTGGAGATGGGGAGGGAAGGAAGGGAGGGGCAAGTGACCCCTCCCTGGGGCCAGCTCCCCCGCTGACCCCAGTAGGCACCCCCATACTCCGCGACCCGCCAGGGAAAGGGGGCCCAGGCCCATCCAGACCGGGCCCAGTGCAGCAGCGCCGCCCGGCCCCACAGAGCCCGGGACAGTCCACCCAACCCCACCACAGAGAAAACTGCACCCACCCCACCATCCACTCATCTTCCAGACTACATGAGACAATAAACACCCAGGCTGAGATCTTCCTCCACCTCTCCTGTATCTCCCCCTCCTGCAAGGAGCTTCTTTCAAAGAAAAAACTCTGGTAGTGTTTTACATATTAAGCTTTGTATGTTGTTCAGTATATTTCTATGCAAAACAAGAGGAATTTCAATACACAGCCGTATATTCACAGTTGAAACCAGATATTTACACTTTATGGAAAACACAAGAACATTTTTTTACTGTACAACATCATTTAGAGTAAACTTGTTTTGTTTTGGATAAATAAATATTGAAACATCTTTTGAATTAGTTAAATGTCAGAATAAAGAGAGACAGAGCTTCTATTTTTATCACTTTCATCAAATGTAGGAGTACATATACACTAAGTTTATTGTTAATTAATATGAAAACTCCAGACGATTCCATTCTGAGCTGAAGAAGCTTCTGATTGGTTCGTAGAGTCCATGTGAGTAAACTGGTGGCACAGCTGTGGATGCATATAAGGCAAAACACAGAGCCTGTTTCTGTGACATGGGAAAATCAGGAGATGTCAACCAAAACACCAGGAACAGAACTGTGGAGCTCCATAAGTGTGGCTCAGTTTGAATACAATTTGGTGCCATTTGCAATTAAGAAATACAGACAGTTTCTCTCTTTACTCTCCGTCACTACTCAAGGTACAAGGTTCTTTATTTGTCACATGCATAGTTATACAAGTATAACACACAGTGAAATGTAGCCTGACACGCTCCTCAACATGTGTATATATATATATATATATATATATATATATATATATATATATATACATACATATATACGTATATATATATATACGTATATATGTATGTATATATATATATATATAAAAAACACCCAGCACGCCCCTGCGGGCGGTTTATCCTTCAAGCTCGGGTCCTCTACCAGAGGCCTGGGAGCTTGAGGGTCCTGCGCAGTATCTTTGCTGTTCCCAGGACTGCGCTCTTCTGGACAGAGATCTCCGATGTTGTTCCCAGGATCTGCTGGAGCCACTCGCCTAGCTTGGGAGTCACCGCACCTAGTGCTCCGATTACCACGGGGACCACCGTTACCTTCACCCTCCACATCCTCTCGAGCTCTTCTCTGAGCCCTTGGTATTTCTCCAGCTTCTCGTGTTCCTTCTTCCTGATATTGCTGTCATTGGGAACCGCTACATCGATCACTACGGCCGTCTTCTTCTGTTTGTCTACCACCACTATGTCCGGTTGGTTAGCCACCACCATTTTGTCCGTCTGTATCTGGAAGTCCCACAGGATCTTAGCTCGGTCATCCTCCACCACCCTTGGGGGCATCTCCCATTTTGACCTAGAGACTTCCAGGTTATACTCGGCACAGATGTTCCTGTACACTATGCCGGCCACTTGGTTATGGCGTTCCATGTATGCCTTGCCTGCTAGCATCTTGCACCCTGCTGTTATGTGCTGGATTGTCTCTGGGGCATCTTTACACAGCCTGCACCTGGGGTCTTGCCTGGTGTGATAGACCCCAGCCTCTATGGATCTTGTGCTCAGAGCTTGTTCTTGTGCTGCCATGATTAGTGCCTCTGTGCTGTCTTTCAGTCCAGCTTTGTCCAGCCACTGGTAGGATTTCTGGATATCAGCCACCTCCTCTATCTGCCGGTGGTACATACCGTGCAGGGGCCTGTCCTTCCATGATGGTTCCTCGTCTCCCTCCTCTTTCTTGGGTTTCTGCTGCCTGAGGTATTCACTGAGCACTCGGTCAGTTGGGGCCATCTTCCCAATGTATTCTTGGATGTTCGTTGTCTCATCCTGGACTGTGGTGCTGACACTCACCAGTCCCCGGCCCCCTTCCTTCCGCTTAGCGTACAGCCTCAGGGTGCTGGACTTGGGGTGAAACCCTCCATGCATGGTCAGGAGCTTTCTTGTCTTTATGTCAGTGGCTTCTATCTCCTCCTTTGGCCAGCCTATTACCCCAGCAGGGTACCTGATCACGGGCAGGGCGTAGGTGTTGATGGCCCGGATCTTGTTCTTACCATTCAGCTGACTCCTCAGGACTTGCCTGACCCTCTGCAGGTACTTGGTGGTTGCAGCTTTTCTAGCGGCCTCTTCGTGGTTCCCATTCGCCTGCTGGATCCCCAGGTACTTGTAACTGTCCTCTATGTCTGCAATGTTGCCTTCTGGTAGTTCAATCCCCTCAGTTCTGACTACCTTCCCTCTCTTTGTTACCATCCGACTACACTTCTCCAGTCCGAACGACATTCCAATGTCATTGCTGTATAGCCTGGTAGTGTGGATCAGTGAATCGATGTCTCGTTCACTCTTGGCATACAGCTTGATGTCATCCATGTACAGGAGGTGGCTGACAACTGCTCCGTTCCGTAGTCGGTATCCGTAGCCAGTCTTGTTAATGATCTCACTGAGGGGGTTCAGGCCTATGCAGAACAGCAGTGGGGACAGAGCATCTCCTTGGTAGATCCCGCACTTGATGGTGACTTGTGCTATGGGCTTTGAGTTGGCCTCTAGTGTTGTACGCCACATCCCCATTGAGTTCCTGATGAAGGCTCTTAGGGTCCCATTGATCTTGTACAATTCTAGGCATTCCAGTATCCAGCTGTGGGGCATTGAGTCATAGGCCTTCTTGTAATCAATCCAGGCAGTGCACAGGTTGGTCAGTCTGGTCTTGCAGTCTCGGCTGATTGTTCTGTCTACCAGTAGCTGGTGTTTTGCGCCTCTGGTATTCTTGCCAATTCCTTTCTGTGTCCCGCTCATGTATTGACCCATGTGCCTGTTCATCTTAGCCGATATGATGCCTGACAGGAGCTTCCATGTAGTACTGTGGCAGGTTATTGGTCAGTAGTTGGAGGGGACGGGTCCCTTCTTGGGGTCCTTGGGGATCAGGACCGTCCGGCCTTCAGTTAGCCATTCCGGGTGTCTCTCGTTAACTAGCAGCTGGTTCATTTGTGCCAGACGCTCGTGGAGTGCAGTCAGCTTCTTCAGCCAGTAGGCGTGAACCATGTCGGGCCCTGGTGCTGTCCAACTCTTCATACTGGAGACCCTTTCTTGGATATCTGCCACTGTGATGGTTACTGGACCCTGTTCAGGGAGGTCGCTGTGGTCAGCCCTCAGATCCTCTAGCCACTGAGCATTGCCGTTATGGGTTGCATCCTTCTCCCATATGCTCTTCCAGTATTGCTCCGTCTCCAGCCTTGGTGGTGCTGTTCTCTTATTGTTCCCTTGCCACTGAGAGTACACCTTTGCTGGTTCTGTGGAGAACAGCTGGTTTATTCTCCTGCCTTCTATCTCTCTGGTGTACCTCCTCAAGCGGCTGGCCAAGGCTATGAGTCTTTGCTTGGCAGTTTCCAAGGCCTCAGGTATGGACAGCTTGCTGTATTTCTTAGGCACCTTATTTGTCGCACCTTTCTGCAACTCCGTTAGTTGGCTAACCTCCCTCCGTGCTACTTTGATCTTGCCCTCTAGCCTCCTTCTCCATGGAGGGTACTGCCCCTTGTCGCTGTTCAACTTGTAGCCAAGCATCTCACTGATCACTGTTGCCGTATTGTAGATCAGCTTGTTAGTGTCGGTAATCGTGGTTGTAGGTATTATACATATGTATAATATACATATACATATATACATATACATACATATACATACAGGTATATATATATATATATATACATACACACATACATATATATATATATATATTGGGTGAATGTGCAGTAGTAGCAGCAAGCAGGTGAATTCTGTACATTAATCTGAATAGGCATCTGACTATTTTACAGGGTAGACAATATAAACATATTTAAAATTAATAAAGGAATTTGAAATGTACATTGTGCCTGGGTTTACTACTCCTTCTGCCGCCACTCCCGGCTCGAGCAGCCCCCCGCGCGGCTCCTCTTCCTCCAGCCGGAACAGACCCTCGTGCGCCTCGCCTGCCGCCTCCGGTTGGAGCGGCTCATCCACCGCTCCTGGCAGGAGCAGCCCTTCACCCGGCTGTTCCCCCTTCTCCGGCAGGCGCAGATCCCCGCGCGCCTCGTCTGCCACCTCCAGCTGCTGAGGTGCTTCACGCGGCTCCTCCACCGCTTCACTGTCCTCGGGACACACCTGTGGGGGTGGCGCCCAGGCCCAGAGCAGCGCACCTCCGCTGCCTGCTCCCGCTGGGTGGCCGCCATTTCGGCCACCCTCTGGGCCAGCTCCTCCATTCCCTGGCTCCAATACGGACCCGCCGTGCTTCCTCCTGGGTTTCGGCACCAATGTGGCGAGAATAAGGCACGGCAGGACCACGGAGTATCATTCAGAGCCATCTTTATTTACATCTCACCACAACACCCCCAAACCCCTGAGTCCCCGTGTTTTTAACTAGGCAGGCGTGATTAAGGATTCCGTGCAGGTGCGTCCGCCCTCCCTGCACGGCACCGCAGACCACGCCCCACCACACACTATCTGGCTGTAGCTCAGGTGGCAGAGCAGGTCAGCCACTAATCAGAAGGTCGGTGGTTCGATCCAAGGCTGCCTCCTGGCTGCGTGCCAAATATCCTTGGGCAAGATACTAACCCCATGTTTGCCTACTGGTGGTGGTCAGAGGGCCCGGTGGCGCCAGTGTCCGGCAGCCTCGCCTCTGTCAGTGCGCCCCAGGGCGGCTGTGGCTACAACGTAGCTGCCATCACCAGTGTGTGTGAATGGGTGAATGACTTAATGTAGTGTGAAGCGCTTTGGGGTCCTTAGGGACTGAGTAAAAGCACTATACAAATGCAGGCCATTTACCATTTACTATCTCTACTTTCAAGATTAGGCTTAAAACTTTCCTTTTTGCTAAAGCATATAGTTAGGGCTGGACCAGGTGACCCTGAATCCTCCCTTAGTTATGCTGCAATAGATGTAGGCTGCCGGGGGATTCCCATGATGCATTGAGTTTTTCCTTTCCAGTCACCTTTCTCGCTCACTATGTATTAACAGACCTCTCTGCATTGAATCATATCTGTTACTAACCTCTGTGTCTCTTCCACAGCATGTCTTTATCCTGTCTTCCTTCTCTCACTCCAACCAATCACAGCAGATGGCCCCGCCCCTCCCTGAGCCTGGTTCTGCCGGAGGTTTCTTCCTGTTAAAAGGGAGTTTTTCCTTCCCACTGTCGCCAAAGTGCTTGCTCATAGGGGGTCATGTGATTGTTGGGTTTTTCTCTGTATCTATGAAACGCCTTGAGGCGACTTTTGTTGTGATTTGGCGCTATATAAATAAAATTGAATTGAATTGAATTGAAATTGAATAGATAAATGTAAAGTCAGGTGTTCTTGGGCTGAGGATGACATCATGCACCCTGAGGTCACCTAAGGTCACCTGAGATCACCTGAGGTCAGCGTTCACACGGGGTCAGACGTCTGCTTTGGCGATACAGCTGAACACTGCCCCAAAACTCTGACCAAAGCTTACAGATCCCACCCATCAGGTGAAAGCCAAAGAGTGCAGGGTCTGTTTTTATGAATGACAGACGTATGAACTCATTTTCCGACTCTGGTGCCACCATCAAAGGATTCCCTGGCCTGCTGGAGCAACCTGAGGATCTCTGGCAGTGGGCTGCGGCTCCTCCCGCAGTGTGAGCTCAGTGTGTTTGAATTATTAATTATATCAATAACTTAATTGTATAGACCCATTAGAGTGTAGTTCAGGATTAGATGCTGTAACTGAGTTCAGAACAGCAGCTGCTGAAGCTCATTGGGATCTGTTTCCTGTCGGGCTCGTGGATGGACGGAGCAGGAAGCTCCTGCTCAGATGTGATGCAGAGGATGAGCTGCAACCAGAACTCAGAACCAGAAACTTAAACCCATCAAACACTGATTCCTCCTTTGGGGACCAAAGTCCACCCAGCAGGTACAGATGCCACAGGTAAGCAGAGTGTCGGTGACCGCCTGCATGAAGCTCCTAAATGTACATGTTGTCATCTTTTCTAGAAACCTACCAGACTGCAGTCACTCATACGTTTGACTCAAGTCACCTGAAATCCACCTCAGGCGAGATCAGCGATACAAAGGCAGAACTCTGGACTGTACATTTGACCTGAGATGATTCCACTTCTCGGGACTGTAAACCTGCACGTTAACCCTTAAATACCCAAACCATCGCTTACACCAGGGGTGGGCAATTCCAGGCCCCGAGGGCCGGTGTCCTGCAGGTTTTAGATCTCATCTTGGGTCAACACACCTGAATCACATGATTAGTTCGTTACCAGGCTTCTGGAGAACTTCAGGACATGGTGAGGAGCTAATTTAGCCATTTAAATCAGCTGTGTTGGTTCAAGGACATCTAACACCTGCAGGGACACCGGCCCTCGAGGCCTGGAGTTGCCCACCCCTGACTTACACTGTCAGCTCAGCAGGGTGCTGCTGTTAAAACATAACCAGTGTGTTTCTGTCTCAGCTGATTAAACACTGTTGTAATTCCCAGTCTGGCCTGATTGTGGCAGTGTTGTCTCAAAGATACAGCTCTGATCAAGCTGAACCTGTAGATGATAATGAGGAGTTAGTCCAGCTCAGTGGATCTTCTGCAGTTTCATCATCCATGAAAACTCCCGTCACCTTCAGTGGGAATCACCTGGATGCTGCCAGGCAGCCCATCTCACAGGTGTGACTGCCTCTCTGTGGCCTCTGGTTTCATACAGTGAACTTCAGGTGAGACCTCTGGTCCATCTGTGATGATGTTAGATTACATCTGTGCTCAAAGCTTCACTGTTAGCTAGAGTCAGACCGACAACCATCAGAAGGTGATTCGTGCTGCAGCGCTCTGTGACCAGCACATTATACCAGGACCATAAATGGTCACGTGGGTTTGCTCCTAAGCAGCTGTGAGAGATGCTGCAGCTGTGAGTGCTTAGGTCAGCTGATCAGCAGCTGTTCCAGAGGTTTGGGCACCTCCTCCTACCACTCAGGTTGTCTGCCTCGCTAATGGCTCTTTCTCAGTTTAGTTTTCATTTGTCAGCCGTGTGATTCTGTCAGCACGTTGTTTCTCATCATGTCCTGTCTCTACTTTGTACAAACTCTGGTGGAAAACACGAGGCTGGGGAACAGGAATGTCACGGTCCGCAGTCCTCGCCGGGTGATCTGCCATGGTCGTGTGTTCCCATGGTCCATGTTTCCTCGTTTGTGTGTGTGCGTGTTTTTTGGTGTTCTGGTTTCTCTGTGAGTCCAGGCCCGGACAGTGGTGTCCCTGCCGTGGGGATTCGCTTGAAGCATAATCACACACCTGCAGCAGTTCAGCCTCACCTCCGGAGCTTCTTAGCAACGTGGCTGAGCTCCGTCGACGCTGTTTCACTGTGACAGAATCGTCAGTTTGCTCTGAAAACTAAGTCTTACAAAGTGTTTGTGTGGTCGCTGGTGGGAATCCTAACGACTGCTTCTGTGGTTTCCTGCAGGATTATGGAGACGAGGGAACGGAGTGAGCGCACTGTAGATACTGAGCAAGGGGAGTGAAACATGGACCACCGACACAACAGGAAGACGCTGCACAGGTGTCAGGGACATACATCCTCACCTGGAGCACGCTCAGAAGACTTTCTTCACTGTAAACAAACACTGTTTTCATTCTAAGAGTCCTGTGTTTGGGTCCTGCATCCACATATCTGACAGGGAAAGTCCTCCAAAGGTCTTCAGTTCATCAGGAATTAGAGCACCTTCATCTGGAAAACAACTCGAGCTTCGAGCCGGACCACTTGTTTCAGTTTGAATCTGAATTCAAAACAATTCAAACAGATTCATCAACATTTACATTCTCAGTGTAACTGAACATTATCGACCACAAAAACATGGATGTCCTCACTTCTCCTGAGAGGCCTCAGCTCCACAGCTCAGACCAAGACGGCCGGAACATTCCGGACCTGAAGTTCAGACTTCCACATCAAAGGAAAACTTTTCTAAAGCTCAAAGCGCTGCTCTGTTTTATGAGCGAAGCTCCTGGAGTGAAACGAGCTGAGGAAACAAAGCCTCCAACAGACGAATCTGAACTCAGCCTTATTTAAACAGCCTCAACAATGTATGGTTGACCTACAATAACACATACAGAGAAAAACCCAACAATCATATGACCCCCTATGAGCAGCACTTTGGCGACAGTGGGAAGGAAAAACTCTGTTTAACAGGAAGAAACCTCCGGCAGAACCAGGCTCAGGGAGGGGCGGGGCTATCTGCTGTGATTGGTTGGGGTGAGAGAAGGAAGACAGGATAAAAGACACCCAGTGCATCATGGGAATCCCCCAGCAGCCTACACCTATTACAGAGAGGCGTATTAACACACAGTGAGTGAGCTCTGTTATATTTTTTTTAACAGTTTTAACACTGGGTTTTGGTTTTCACTTCTGTTTACTTCATGGTAATAAAAACTCTCAGACTACATTTAATACAACAATGATTTAATAAGCAGTCTGTTTAAGTAGAACCTTTACTTTGAAAGGCAGAGCAAACAGGAAATGAACATGGGTCTCTGTTTCACACAGTCTGAGGCACAGCACATCCTTATAGACGGTTTCAGCATTTCTGCTACATTTAAATCTTTTTACATGGTTCCTTAGTTTCTTCAAAGGTTTGGCTCCTCCTCCTCGTCACCATCATCATCATCCTCACTGGTGCTAACATAAGCACCAAACTGCGTCACAAACCAGACTTCAATAATCAGATATTCATCAGCTTCATGTACCACATAAACATTTCTTCGATGTTGGTCGAGCTGGATCTCAGTCACCTGATCTGAAGCTGATCCAATCAGGCGCTGCCGTTGGCTCACAGTCCTGCTGGAGCTTCTTCTGGTGCTGTGCAGCTGTTAGTGCCTCTGACAGCTGCTGGCTTCCTGTCCGTTCACTGGGCTGTTCCTGTGAATCCTCCTTAAATGCTTTGCTTCATCATTTCAGGCCAGCTTAGTCTGATGCAGGTCCAGGATGTCTTTTGCTCAGATTAACATAAAGGCTGGAAGGAAACTTCCAGAGTAAAAAAGTGAGAGAATGCCTTATTTACAGTCAGCTGGAGGTCGGTCTTCCTGGAGTCCTTTGGCTGAATGTTATTGTGACCATGAGAAACTCAAAGTTTAAACAGCCAACAAAGCCATAAAAGTAACACTCAGAGAATTTTGGTGGTGAAATTTACGTCCCCATAAAAATCCACCCACACAAAGTCAGTGTCCTTCAGAGTCTCAGTGTGGAGCACAGCAGCAGCTGGTGGACACCACAGGAACTGCAGCTCCATGGCTGGACCAGATAACACCTCCCATCAGTTTTGTTTCTGGCTGAATAGAAATCCCAGTATGACCCCAACTGCTCCCAGTACGACCAGTCCACACACTGTCCTCAGGGACCAGAAGCTGTCAGTGGGTCTGGACTCATACAGCTCCACAAAAGCATCCTGGGAAAAAAGACAAACAGGAAACACTTCATTTGTCGTATTTGTTTTTTGACAGATCAGAACAGTGTGTACTTTCATTCAGCTTCATTTACACAGCCTCAGTAACACATACAGACAGAAACCAGCAGCTGATCACTCAGTGACAATCAGCCCAACGTTTGATGGTGTGATCAGTCTGCCATGACTCGTGTAGGCAAACTGGTCACTGTGGACATCAACGCTCTCCAACATCAGCGTCACATGACTCAGACCTGTGGTCTAGACACACACGCAAACACACACACACGCAAAGACACACACACGCAAAGACACAAAGCCGGTGCTGCTGCTTCATATTGTGTGAAAGCAGTCGAGTGTTAACGAGGGAGTGTTGGGTTATTCCCCTGCATGCTGTGTGTGTGTGTGTGTGTGTGTGTGTGTGTGTGTGTGTGTGTGTGTGTGTGTGTGTGTGTGTGTGTGTGTGTGTGTGTGATATGAAGATTAGGGGAGAACCCTCCTGTGAGCACTTCCTGTAGCTGCACTCGGGCCTCCAGCTGAGCTGCTGACAAACACCAGCGGCCTTCAGCCTGACAGGAAGCTGACCGCCGCCTTTAAAGAAGCTTCACACCACAGAAGAAGAGCACATGCACAGGCTGGATGATTGACAGCTCACCTTTACCCTGACATCCTGTGCAATGGGCTGAAGCAGCTCCAGACTCAGTGGACTCAGTGAGAGTCCAGGTTAAAAGCTTTCCGTGTCAGACGTTTATACTGAAATGTAATTTAAAGATCGACTGTAACTGTACACAGGTGTTTGGAGGCAGCAGAGGAGACCTCAGACATCTGCCTCCCACCTCCAACTTCCCAAACCAGGTGTGCCCCAGTCCTCCTCCTCTCCTCTGCATACCTGAAACACCTGAAGGCGTCCACGAGGCGTCCTGCTCAGGTGCCGGCTTGAGTCTGGAGCTCCACCTTCTTGGTCGCTCTGTTAGTACAGTAACCTCACAGCAGCCATGTTATCAGTCACATGATGTTAAATAAAAATGCTCCAGCAGCACAGACACGGTGCAGAGGTCCAGCTCAGGTGAAGCTAGCAGACAGCTAGCACCGTCCACCTGTCAGTCACAGAGGCCACGCCCCTAATCACTCAAAGCCTTAATAGAGTTTAAAGAGGTGACATTCTGTGTACGAGGCTGTAACCACATTTATTTGAACACGGAGTCTGAGGGACTGACTCACTGCTGCCTCTGCTGGACGTCGGAGGAGTTGCAGGCTTTGCAGAGTTCGCTTATTTCTTCAGGCCTGCAGGCCGATGAGGGCCAACACCAGTCCTCAGCATGGAGTCAGCGGGACTCTGGCAAAGAAGTGAGCAGTCCGGCTTCGGCCTGATTCCCACCCCGCTGGCATGATGAGTCACATGTGGGGGCGGGGTTTACCTGCACAGACACCTGGGAGTTATTTGACCCTGAAGTCTGAGCTCGATAAGGCCTTCAGAGATCAGATGTTAGCGAGATGACTCAACTGCTTCAGTCAGTACTGTCCTCAGAGAACGGCTCACACAGCTGCAGGAAGGCCAGGCGTGATGGGCTGACCCCGTGTTTCACATTTGGGTGCTCTCAGGGCTCGAAAAAGCCACCATCCTCCAGCAAGACAACATCAGAGAGAGAAACCACCGCGCTGCGCTGAGCGCCACGATGGAAAGTTTGACTGCAGAATTCTGAGAAAGCAGCACAGCTCACCACTGCCTGTGTTCTTAGAGATCTCTGCACACACACACACACATCTGTGTGTGTGTGTGTGTGTGTGTGTGCTCCTTGCTGTGAGCAGGTTCTGAAGAAACGGTGTGTCAGCTGACCTGAAGCCTGAGGCGGAAACTCAACCACACTGATTACCTGGAAAGATATTTCTGGGTAATACCACACACACACACACACACACACACACACACACACACACACACACACACACACACACACACACAGCCTCTCGTGTTATCAGGCAGTAGATATAACTGAAGGAAACCACAGCGACAGGAGAGAATATAATTAGAAAGTGAACTGTTTGGGCCTCAGGCTCTCTGCACCAGACTCCATTTTATTTTCGAGCGATTTTCAGGAGCTTTATGACCACACACTCACGCCACATACTGAAAACCTGCTGCATGGAAACCACACAAACCCATGGAACAGGCCTGCTGGTGGTGTGCAGTTTACTGATGAAGGACCACGAAGTGAAGATGATGATGGAGCCATTAATTAGTAGGGTGTTAGCAGATTGTTGGCTGGGAACTAGTGGGCCTTTAGTGGGTCATAGCGGGGTGTTAGCAGGGCGTTGGCAGGGCGTTGGCAGGGCATTAGCGGGCGCTAGCGAGTAATTAGTAGGGTGTTAGCAGGTTGTTGGCGGATCATTAGCACGGCGTTAACAGTGCATTAGTGGGTCATTAGTGGGCGTTAGCGAGTAATTAGTAGGGTGTTAGCAGGTTGTTGGCAGGGAGCTAGTGGGCCTTTAGTGGGTGATTAGTGGGGTGTTAGCAGGGCGTTAGCAGGGCATTAGCGGGCGCTAGCGAGTAATTAGTAGGGTGTTAGCAGGTTGTTGGCAGGGAGCTAGTGGGCCTTTAGTGGGTGATTAGCAGGGTGTTAGCAGGGCGTTAGCAGGGCACTAGCGGGCGCTAGCGAGTAATTAGTAGGGTGTTAGCAGGTTGTTGGCGGATCATTAGCACGCGTTAACAGTGCATTAGTGGGTCATTAGTGGGCGTTAGCGAGTAATTAGCGGGGTGTTACGAGGGTATTAGCAGATCATTAGCAGGGCCTTAGCGGATCGTTAGAGGTCATTAGCAGGGTTAGCAGGACGTTAGCGGGCCTCAGATGCTCCGTCACAAAATCACTGCCTGTCTCAAACCCAGGCTGTGCTCACAGACACGCCCCGTCCTGATGAGGTCACAGGGCCTTTCTTCTAGTCCTTATCAGGACCAACTCCGGGGCTCCCTCTGTAGGAGCACCACTTCTTGCTTCTCCAGGTTGACGAGGCACTCCCAGCACATTCTGGGTCTCCCTGGGGCTTCCTCCTCTCACACCTCACTGAGGAGGCGTGCTGCTCAGAGGCTCGTTTGCTGGGTTTCAGTTCTCCTGACCGATGTTTGGATGAATGAATGATTCAGGAGCTCTGAGTGATGCAGCGACCTCCTGGAGGTTTGGAGCAGAGCTGAGAGCGCAGCTCCCTCTGCAGGAGGGAGACGCTCGCTGCTCATTTCAACTTTCTCAGGTCACATGAGGATTATGTGTGTGTGTGTCTCAGTTTCAGTTTAACGGTTTTATCATCACACACACACACACACACACAGAGTCATGTTTTTATATCCTTGTGGGGACATCTTATTGACATAATGCTTTCCCCAGCTGCTTGCCGTATCCACCTAAAATGAACTCTAACCCTGAGCCTAGACCTGAGCCTGAGCTTAACTGTAGCTCTGACACTAAAACCACATTTTGAGTCTCAAAAATGTCTTCAAACTCGTGAGGATGTTGTTGGTCCCCACAGGTATAGTGCATGCCAATTTACTGTCCCCACCAAGATGTCTAAACATGTACACTCACACACACACAGAGGCCACAGAGTTTTAGGGATTTTCTACACTTTGCATATAATTTGCAATCAAACCAAAATACTCTGTGTGTGTGTGTGTGTGTGTGTGTGTGTGTGTGTGTGTGTGTGTGTGTGTGTGTGTGTGTGTGTGTGTCTGTTTGAAGGGTGAGGTCGGGACCAGGTTTAGGGTCCTCACAAACACCCCCATGTTCAGTGCTCATACACTCTCTGTGGCTCTGATATTGTCTGATTGATCTGATTCGTCGGACCTCCTGGTACGTTTGCAGCGATCTCCTCAGCTCTCTCACTCCTGCAGGTTCACCTCCTTCAAGGACGCCTCAAACATATCTGCGACTCCCTGAAGCACCAGAGCGTGCTCAGTCGATCCTGAACTCTGTCCTGGACTTCCTTCAACCACAGCCAGACCACAGTTAGCTTACATGAACTTCTTCAAGTACACTTTAACCTCATTAAACATTAAAAACTCTCAAGCACCTTTTCAGAACCCCCGAAAAAGCAGAGGAAGAACCAAAACCACCTCATCAATTGATGAGAAACAAGGAGTCCTGGAATTCCAGGAAAATTCAGGGGCTCTCAGCTGGAAGACAAGAGAGGAGTAGATGAGGAAACAGGAATGGAAGGATGCATGAGGAAGGACACAGCCAAGCAGGAAAGTCAACCACAAGGAAACAGAGAAAGGTTACAGCAAAGGAAACAAGGAAACATCAGCGGAGATAAGGACTCGGAGGGAAATCGTGCTCCTACCCATCCTCCGTTGTCATGGATCCATCTCCGGAGCGACGGCGAGTCCAGACTCTCCTCCATCCAGCTGGCGATATCGTCCATCTGACCTTCGTCGCCCGACTTGGCGGCCGCGGCGCTCAGAGCTCCGCCCAGCTCCATCATGGCGACGATGCGTCCCCAGTTCACGCCATCCCTGAACAGCTCCTCTCTGATAGCCGTCAGGTGGCGCCGGCGTGCAGCGCCACCGCCGTTCCCACGCAGTTGCAGCACCGTCACCTGCGCAGACAGCTCGTTGCCGTAAAGTCGCTCCAACTCATCGCCGGCGCTCCGCAGCACGGTCTGCAGGCAGGGTGGGGCCACAGGACGGTCTAGGAGGAGATGATGATGCCATTACTCTGCGACATGTTTGAGGAAGCGGGTAACTAAGTGGACGTCTCCTCACCTGGACGCGGGGCTCTCTCGTCATTGGCCCGGCGCTGAGGCCAAGCCACGCCCCTGCCGAGCAGCTTGTAGCGCAGGAAGTCCTCCACCAGGTCCCGGCTGCTGTAGGCGGCGGCCATCGCCCCCCGCTGGCTCACCACCAGCACGTCATCCTCCTCAGCCAATGAGAACGCCTTTTGCAGTTGACAGTCACGTGCTGCAACTCCTCACACAAGTATCGATCGCTGATCAGCTGTGCTGTGACGTCAGCGCTTCAGACTCCGCCCACAGCGAGGACGGTCCGAGGATCGGGTTCAGACCGGTTCAGGCTCCACGCGGTGCTCTGTTACCGGCGGGCGGAGGTGCGCGCGCAGCCGCGGGGCGCGCCGCGAGGACGCGCTCTGAACACATTCAAGGTGATGGCGGCGCGACGGCGCGCGCTGCTTCTGATCAATAACCGATAATCAGTCCGCTCCCTTCACGATGCACGTGCTGCTCACACTCACGCGCAAACAGCGGGCACGCCCCTCCGGGATTCCCCCGCAGCTCTGCGAGGAGGAGGAGCTCTGCTCCGCGAGCGCGCACTTCCTCATTCTACGTCACTCGCATCTGCAGCTCCTCGCGCGTGGGTGCGGGCGTGCACGTGTAAAAATGTCGTGGTTTGTAAGTGAAACGTGATGTAAGAGCAACAAAAGCCGACTTTTCCAACACGTGACGTGTTTGTGACGATGATGAGAAACGTCAGTCTGAGCAGTGGCGGTCCTAGCCTGTTTGGCGCCCTGGGCGAACACTTCCTCCGGCGCCCCCTCCCCCCCTCCACCCACACACACACACACACACACACACACATTATGGATTATACATTAACATAAAACTTGTTGGACCCATACTGAATTTCACCAGAGAAGCACACACATACATGAAGAGAGAGAGAGTATGCATACTATGCAAACGGCTACCAAACAGCCATCATAATTCGCCGTACAATGAGAACAGGACAAATAAAGAATTGACAATGACTAATTAATATTGTGCTGAACACACGCTCTTTTCTGGAATATTCTCACTAATTTTCTTGATATTTATTTATAATCACCTCTGTTAGTCCTTGCTATTTATAATTGAGTGATCTGTATATATTAGTGCTGTTTCTTAAACGTGTAAAATCTGTAACATCATGTATTGTTTGGAGTTTAGTCTGTTACCGTTACTATTTTTACCATTTCTTCTTGGAGCAACTGTAACCCACATAATGTCTTTAAGGGTTAATAAAGTATTCTGATTCTGATTGGTTCAGGATGACCTGCCATTATCCAATCACACATCTGCTTACCTGCATCTGTTGCTCGTTTCTCCTCCTCTTCTTTTCTCTTTTTTCTAAGCTGAGCACCTGATGGCTTTGAACTTTTCTTGTCCATCTTCCATTGGTTTTAGTTTTGCACTCCAGTATGAACACAAATCCCGCAACCTGAGGATCACCACAACATAACCTAACACACCTACACCTTAGTTCACAGACTCACTTTGTCTAAGCTGTATTTCTGGGATTTCGCACAACCCAGGGTTCAAATCATGAATCCATAATGGGCTTGAATTTACATCATTATGAATGAAATGTGCTCTATTTGGAAGCCGCCGCCCCCTCCCCTTTCGACGGGTTGTGTGTGAGACTTTAAATCATCAAACTGTAAATTATAAATTTTAAATTTTTATTGATCCCTTTACTCCTGGTCCTAAAGTGTATGTTTATTTTCTTACTATTCTTATATTTATTGTTTGTTTACTTGCACTACTGTACTGCATGTAGCGGAGATAACAATAAAGTTTACTTTGACTTAAGCAGCAAATAAAACAATTAATTTTGTTTTATTTTGCGAGTTGGTTATTAGATGCTGCTCCAGCCAGGCAGAGAATCCCCCGCCGCCCGCCCTTTCCTCCCTGTGCAGCAAGCAGCAGGCGCACCTCGCAAACGGAGGGCGCCCTTACTCCCAGCAAACCCAGTCGGTGCCTACGACATTCCCAATATGCGCTGGCATGATGTCGGGGCAGCATGACTACGAGTAATTTTTATTTTTATTTTGCCGATGCCCGTGATGCCGCCCCGCACCATGATGCCACCCCGGGCAACCGCCCGTGTCGCCCGTATCAAAAACCGCTACTGAGTCTGAGCCAGGAACGCTGCAGGACTGTGCAAAAGTCTCGAGCATGGAGGAAAATCAGAAACATGATCCTTCAACTGTGGCTCCATCAGACATCACAGCTCAGCCTGTGTCTTCATGAAGAACGGCTTCCTGATGAGCTGGAGGTCCACATCATGTCTCAGGTCCACATCATGTCTCAGATCCACATCATGTCGCCACATCATGCCTCAGGTGCTGTTCACCTGCAGAGAGTTTTTAGGACACTTGTTCTTCTGTCCAGTGTCCTCACGTGTTTGAGGACTCACTGCTGAGCTGTGCAGGTTGTGTAACTGTGTTATCTCTGACTACAGCAGCAGACTGAACACCTGCAGGATCTATCTATCTATCTATCTATCTATCTATCTATCTATCTATCTATCTATCTATCTATCTATCTATCTATCTATCTATCTATCTATCTATCTATCTATCTATCTATCTATGCTGCTGTCAGTGTTTGCCGCCCCCTGCTGGACGTCCCGCCTCATCACACCGAGCGCGTCATTGTCGTCCATAAACTTTATTTAAAAGTTCAAAGTGCGCATTAGTTGACATTTTGGAAGCAGGATGAGCCAATCACAGCCTGCTCCTCCTCCTCTCTTTCATTCTCTGTGCTCTGAACAGCAGCGATCTCATTTACGCACATTACGTGAACGTAGCACAGACTCCGGTTACCGGGGCTGCGTCAGCTGTTTCTATTTTCTCCATCTCGCCCTCCGACCCGGAAGTGCTCGCGCACACACATACGCTCACGTACCCGCACGCAGAGCGTACGCGTTCCTCCCTCCATCACACACCGGACTCCGCTTCGACCACCGACACCGAGCTCTGTGGGCCGGACCGAGCAGGACCGCGCCATGTCCCTGCAGCTGCCCCCGTGCGTGATAGACTGCGGGACCGGGTCAGGACAAGCGCACACACGCGCACACACACACACACACACACACACACACACATGCGCGCGCAGTGGCAGTACATGTGACGTCATGTGTTTTTGTGAACAGCATCATGTATGTGGATAAGATAGCCTTCATTAGTCCCACGCGTGGGAAATTAGTTTTGTTACAGCAGTGGACGGTGCAAAGTTGCATAGAAAAATTTGAGAAAAAACACTGGAATAATATATCATAAGGTACTGTACACAATAGAATAGAATAGAATAAAAATAAAATACTATATACAATCGAATAAAATAGAATACAAATGCTATATACAATATGAGTATAATACAACGATGCCAGAAAGAGTATTGCACTTAGTCTTGTTGCACATGTGTGGGTTTGTGTGTTTGATCAGTTGGAGTCTTTGTTGTGGAGTCTGACAGCAGGAAAGACCTGTGAAATCTCTCCGTCCCACACCGTGGGTGCTGCAGCCACTGAAGGAGCTGCTCAGTGCTGTCAGAGTCTCCTGCATGGGGTGGGAGACGTTGTCCAACAGGGATGACAGCTTAGCCCCCGTTCTCCTGTCACTCACCACCTCCACTGGGTCCAGAGTAGAGCAGGGCGATATGACCAAAAATATTTATCACCATATACATTTGAACATTTGCAATAACAATATAACTGACGATATAATTGACACTAGACAAAATACTTTACAACTCCACAACTTTATTAGTGCAAAAAACCCCATCAATGTATTTTCACTTAAACAAGCAGCTGTTTTTTAATGTGCTTTAAAGTTATATAAACATGTAACAGTGCAAATGCAAATTCTTTGCTGACATTTCCAGTGGAAACCGGGCGACATATCCTCAGCATGACCATGTATAATATCCACAAAACTTAAAACGAGGTTATACACACACAACACGGTAACATTATATTGAAGCGCAGTACGTATCACTCCGCGAGGCTCCGCCTACGATAGCCGTAATGCTCCGACAATCCATCAAGCAGTGCGGCTTCGTAGCTCAGCAAAGTCGTACTAAAACATTTAACAGATTTTCGAGCGCCGTGTACATAAAATGGTTTCGAGGTCAGTAAACACGACCAGAGTTCATACATAAGGCACACGGGGTTATAAGGGGCTCTGTCGACTTTCAGAAAAATCAAAGGATGATTTTAAGTGCGCCGTATTTTCCAAAAACACGGTAATAACGACGGCCCGCTAGCATGCGCTACCAAAAATAGTGCTTTGTTGTGTGTCTGACGGACGAAAGCTAAACCAGTTTTACCCATATTCTATCGCCATATTTCATTTTCCTATCGTTGCCCAAAATTACTCCGGTATTACCGTGAACGGTATGATATAGCCCAGCCCTAGTTCAGAGGGCATCCTAGAACAGAGCTGGCCCTTCTGATCAGCCTATTCAGTCTCTTCCTGTCCCCGGCAGAGATGCTGCCGCCCCAGCAGACCACACCATAAAAGATGGCTGAGGCCACCACAGAGTCATAGAAGGTCTTCAGGAGTGGGCCCTCCACTCCAGAAGACCTGAGTCTCTGCAGCAGGTACAGCCTGCTCTGCCCTTTCCTGTAGAGGGCGTCTGAGTTATGAGTCCAGTCCAGTTTGTTGTTCAGATGAACACCAAGCTACCTGTAGCTGTCCACAGCCTCGATGTCCATACCTTGGATGTTCAGTGGTTGCAGTGGAGGATGCTTGTGCCTGTGGAAGTCTACCACCAGCTCCTTGGTTTTACTAGTGTTGATCTGGAGGTAGTTCAGCTGGCACCAGTCCACAAAGTCTTGGGTCAGTCCTCTGTACTCCTTGTCGTCCCCATCAGTGATGAGGCCGACTATTGCAGAGTCATCAGAGAACTTCTGCAGGAAGCACTGGGTGGAATTGTGGGAGAAGTCTGCAGTGTAGATGGTGAAGAGGAACGGAGCCAGAACCGTTCCCTGTGGGCCCCCGTACTGCAGACGACCCTGTCCGACACACAGCCCTGAGTCCTCACATACTGTGGTCGGTCGGTGAGGTAGTCCAGGATCCAGGTAGTGAGGTGATGGTCCACTCCAGAGTTCTCCAGCTTGTCCTTCAGGACCGTGGGAAGAATGTTGTTGAAGGCACTGGAGAAATCAAAGAACATGATTCTCACAGTGCTTCCAGCGGTCTCCAGGTGAGCGAGGGAACGATGTGGGAGGTGAATGACGGCATCATCCGCTCCAATGCCAGGCTGGTAGGCAAACTGAAGTGATGAGCTTGTTAGGCGCCGAAGCTGAGCCAGGACCAGCCACTCCAGAGTCTTCATCAGGGGGGATGTCAGAGCCACACACAGGAGGTTTTCCAGAGCTGTGGGACTCTCCCCAGCCTCAGGCTCAGGTTGAAGAGGTGCTCCATCACCCCACACAGTTGGTCCGCGCAGGACCTGACGACCCTTGAGCTGATGCCATCTGGACCCGCAGCTTTCCTGGCTTTAATCCTCCGGAGTGAGTGTGCGTGTTTGTGTGTGTGTTTTTGTACGCGCGCGTGCTTGTGTTTACAGGGACAGATTACCAAAATAAAAGCTGGCTCATGGAATCATCCATCAGTGGGTGGAGGTAAACGCGCTGTGATGATCAGGTGGTTGGAGCAGGTGAGGGGCTGATGGCGGTGCTTACACTGAGCTCCAGCTGTTCCACATGTTCATCCAGCTGCTGCTGTGGGAGCTGCTGGTTGGGTGGAGGTTCAGGTGAAGTTGTGGACCAGTCTGTGCGCGATCTATTCTGGGCCACAGTGTGAATGTGGGACAGCTGCACACTGACCCCCCTCCCCCTGTTCAGAATCAGAGATCACGTGATCTCCTTCAGCCTCGACGTCGGTCCATGCCCCCGAGCCAAGGTGACATCGTGGGGTCGTTTAGAAATAGCTCACGGCTGCAGGCGTTTAAAGGGTGACGCTGAGCTGACTGTCAGCCGTGAACGCACGCATAACAGCCAAAAACACTCAGAGCAGGTCCCAGATCAGTTTGGTCTGGCTTTGGAGAGGGATCCCAGGGTCCAGGGTCAGGTATTAGAACTGATCCCAGGGTCCAGGGTCAGGTATTAGAACTGATCCCAGGGTCAGGTATTAGACGTGTGGGTCTATCCAGCAATCACAGCCAGTTCAGTTCATTTTTAATCTTTCATGATTTATTTGTCAGAACTCAGTTTAATGGAACAAGATGTCATTTTTTTTGTTCGTGTTTTTTTGATGTAGTGAAAATACTACAGTTACTTTACAGTTACTACAGTTACTTTAGGTACTTTTCCCTTGTGATGAGGTAAAAGGATATCATCCTAAGGACAGGTCTGCAGTAAAAATGAGTCAAACACTGTGAGTGTCGTCAGGCAAACGCTCCTGAAGTCAAACTGCTGAAATGATGTTTCGGTGCTTTGTATCTGCAGGTCCTGATTATTGTTACTGTTGCTCATCATTTTCTACATGAACTGAATATTTACATAGAGGTCAAAGA
>NC_140534.1:36102748-36152748 GCF_057382185.1 Mchenga conophoros
TGACAACTTATCCAGTTCAGGGTCGTTGGTGGGTGGGGGCGTGGAGCTGGAGCCCCTCCCAGCTAGTACCGCGGTACAACACACCCTGTACAAGTTCAGGGTCAAAGTCTGTGCACTGTGTGACTTATATTAAAGTATCTTCATCTGTGTTGCAGAAGCCACCAGCCGAGGTTCTCAGACTGTCGACCTCTTTGTGTCTCTGACAGTCAGAAGTGAAAGACGAGCTGTTTGTGATGCTTTGCAGGCAGCTGGAGCTGTTCATACCTAAACGTGTGTCGGGACGTGTTTCTGGAGCTAGCTTACAGCTAGCATTCGTAGTTCTAAAAACTCTTTGAGTAAGAGTGAAGACATCATTTTGTCTGAGACCTGCAGAGGGCAGTTCAAGGGTTTGGTTAGAATACGGGTCAGGTTTGGCACAGGCCGCTTTGCAGAACCTAAAAAAATGTATTAAAGTGAATTTCACATTAAAAGCATCACATAAATAACCAAACTAAAAGAAAAACAAATGGAGAAGAACTTTAAACTGAAGAAGTGTATTTGTTGTGAATGACTGAGGCTGAGGGTTTGCTGAAGCTGTGTGAGTCTTCTGTGTCCAACAGAACATCGTGCTGTCTGGAGGTTCCACCATGTTCAGAGACTTTGGCCGGCGGCTGCAGAGGGACCTGAAGAGGGTGGTGGACGCTCGGCTGAAGCTGAGCGAAGAGCTGAGCGGAGGACGGATAAAGGTGAGCCTGACCAGCGAGTGCAGGCCGATCCAGACCTTTATGACCTGAACACATCTGGAAGAAGAGGTTTTTAACATTGGTCAGCTTCAGGTAAAGCTTTTCTTTGTTTGTGTGGAACTTTTCAGTCAAAAGGCTGAAACTGGTCCCCACTGAGCTCCTCCACAGTCCAGATCAGTGCTGGTCCCATGGTGGTCCCAGCTGGAATCACCTTCCTATTAATAGCAGAGGTGGGAATTAACAAAGTGCAAATACCTTGTACTTAAGTAGAATTTTCAGCTGAGTACTTTCTACTCCTTACATTTTCGAACAGGATCATGACTTTAGGTTTATCTGTAGTTTATACTCTGGGTTTAAAGTGGAGTGCAGGTTTCCGTATGTTTAGCATTTAGCTAGCCCTACTGAAGAGGAGCGAGCAAAACTTTTGTACTGTCAGGTAATTTGAAATGCAGCTAACAAACATCAGCAAACACACAAACTGTCTGTGTGCAGTTTATCTCACAGTGTGCTAAAGGTCCAGCTGCTTGTTTCACTGGGAGAGAAAAGACAGAGAGCTAAGTTCATTCAGAGATGGAGAAAGATAAGAAAGAAGGACAGGAGAGGAAGAAGAGAGCTTAGAGTTAAAGGGAAGGGTGCTCATTTAAAGCTCACATAGAAGTCCTCATGTTGTTAAACCTGCTGAGGCAGACTAACTGTGTTATTTAAAGGCTGCAGGTTAGTGCAGCATAAACAGGTGAGTTTGTACTGTGATGGCTTTAAAGTAAAGACCAGCGTGTGACTGCTGCACAGTGACTGTCTTATATAAAGATAGCATAAACTGTCAGTGTAGAGGATGAAATCAACCAGGACAACTCAGGAAACATCTGCTCACATCTGGTTGAATCCAGGTGTGTACATCCACAGAGAGCAGCAGATCAGCTGATCACAGCCTGCACACTAAGAACATCTACTGGAGCTCTCTGTAGAAATGATTGTGAGTTTGGTTCTTTTCCCCACACTGAGCCATGACAGCTGACTTTAGGTTCCCCACCTGCTGAATCCACTTCACCCTCTGACTGTGCTTGTGTTCCTGGTTAGAAACAAAGTCCTTCCCTCTACAACGGAGGCAACAGAAAAAATAAATATATTTTTATTTTCCCTCCTGCTCATCTTCTACTTACCTGACTCAAGCTGAGTACATTTATTAGAATTAAAATTCAGGTTAAAATTATTACATTAATAAAAAATGTGGTAGAAATGTTCTTCAAGGAACTTTCTTCCTCTGAGTACGTTTCAGAGCCGTTACTTTTCACTTTTATTTGAGTAAAGAATTTGAATCAGTACTTGAACTTACAGGAGTATTTTTTAACAGTAGGTTCTGTACTTGTACTTGTCTGTAGTTTTGCCACCTGTGATTAATAGTCACCAGATCCTGGTGCAGCTGATAACAGCACAGAGCAGAGTTAAGCTTTAATGTTACAGCCTTTACCTGGATGGCATTTAACTGGATCACTGGTTTGTTCCCAGTTTCTTTGTGATGTGAATCATTTATATGCAGATGACGTGTTTTTGTGTGTT
This sequence comes from Mchenga conophoros, assembly GCF_057382185.1. NCBI lineage: Eukaryota > Metazoa > Chordata > Actinopteri > Cichliformes > Cichlidae > Mchenga > Mchenga conophoros. The sequence continues at coordinate 36,105,028 of NC_140534.1, forward strand.
GGCAGCCGAAGCCGATGGAGGTTCAGGTCGTCTCACATCACATGCAGCGTTACGCCGTCTGGTTCGGAGGCTCTATGTTGGCGTCCACGGTAACCAAAAGTTTTGTGTTCTTCTACTTTCACACAAAGCATTTCCCTAAACAACATGTGGCTGGAGGAAATGAGCCTGCTCAGTAAACTCTTTCCTGACGAGTTTATGGTTTCAGGTCTTAGTGAATAAAATATGCATTCAGTTTATAACTGATGGCCTGTCTGGAGAGACCAGGAACCTTTGTTGACACTGTGTGTTGTGTTTGCAGCCGGAGTTTTTCCAGGTGTGTCACTCGAAGAAGGACTACGACGAGATCGGGCCGAGCATCTGTCGACACAACCCCGTGTTTGGCATCATGTCCTGATGACAGCGGCGAGCCCATCGGCCCGCTAACCTGTTAGCCTGCTAGCAACCAGCCACTCAGCCATTAGCCTGATAGTTTTTTGCCCTTCTCAGTTTTCACCTATGAAGCTGCTAACCTGTTAGCGGGCTAGCTCAGCATCATCAAGCACATGGAGAACGTGAAGCACAAAGGCAGTTAGAGAGCAAGACAAAGTTTGCAGTGGTTTTGTTTTGATAAATTTACTCCACAGAGAAAAAAACGTCTTCAAGCAACTTAAAGAAGTCCAGACGCTTTTCTTTGCAAGCTCCTTTGTCCACAGAGAAGAATTTTACCGAGAACAAGAGGAGCTGCAGGAGACCTGGTGTAGCTAGCCAACCTTCTTCCAACACGTAGCAGTGCTAATAGAGATCCTCCGAAGCTGAGGCTGTTGTCCCGACAGCAGATAGAGATAAATATGGCGCCTGCTCGCCTCTCATCCTCATTTCGGCCTCTTATCAAACACAAGCCGCCGCTCTGTGCTGAAGCTGGTGACGGTGGATTTAACAGGACAAGCCTCTGGATGTTTTCTGTCACTCGGCATTTATGTCAGCATGTTTGTGGCCCTGCTATAACGATCAGACTCACACTGAATCTCACTGACTTTTTGTCTCTAAACTAGGAAAAGCTCTAAAATCCGTCTCTTCGTCTTTCGGACAGTGTCGTAGACAGACAGAAAATAATTTTCTTTGGTGGTGATGGTCTCATTTTCTCTCTAGCAGCACAATCAGGTGTAGTTTTGAGCGCTGCAGCCTGCAGAGGGCGCCAATGGTGTCAGGACAGCGACGCAGTGTGACGTCACAATCAAAGGGGACCTGTTCTGCTTTTTCTCGTTTTCTGGTACAAGAGTAAAGTCATAGTCTCTGATGTTGAGATGAAACACCACCCATGTGTCAGATAACGAGCTCATCACCACACTGGCTTCCTGAAATTTCTGTTTGCTCCAGTCTCACAGTGATGGAGCGATGTTGGTCTGAACATCACTCTCTGGGTCTACGGCCCCAAGATCCCCCCAAAAACCACCAGACAGAATACAAAGGGAGAGTAAATCTATTCATGTTAACATATAAAGGGTATTTTGTGACTTTAGATATAAGAGACATGACTGTGGCTCAGCATGAGCATTTATTTTTTGGATTAGCGTGAGCCGGGAAGAGGCTCCAAATGATTCTGGGTCATGGATTTAGTTTTTAATGTGGTCAGGCTCTATATTTGTAAAATAAATAAATAAATAAATAATAATAATAATAATATAAACTTTGCATTAATAAATATTTATATTGACTGAGACAGCAAGAATCAGACCGATCAAAGATCAGGTCCAAACAACCTGTAGCATGTGTTCAGGTGCAGTCATGTGATGGGCACGTCTTCCAGAAGTCATTGTTAGGTGAGACGCTCAGTTTGGAGATTTGCTTCCACAACACGTTTTCTCTTACAGCGCAGGGATGAAAGCAGATAAAATCCACGTTATGCCAATGAGTATTTCTTAAACGAGATGAAGCCTCATTTGCATATTTAAAAATCAACCTCCAAACAGTTCATGTCTATAATTAGTCAGTTTCACGATATTATCTGTACATACTGGTTTGCAATAAACATGTATGAAGTTCTGCAGATCATATCTTTGCTTTCTCCATGTCAGTTCTTTTCTTGCACCACAAATATTGTCCTTACCTCCAGCACAGCCATCTGGCAGTGACCCTCCGACCTCTGCCATAATCCTCAGATGGACCTGGGCCTGCTCATTTAAGCCACACCCACTTCCATCAGTGTTTTCTTTTTTTATCACGAGGTTGGCTGACTGGTTCACTGTGCATACCGATAGTGAACCTTACGTTGCTGCTTTCACTTTACTTGAATGTTCAAACTTTTGCATTTGATCCAGTGACTTGGGCTCGTCTAGGGCTGGAGTAACCTGTGAGAGCTAGTGATGCTGTTCTACTGCAGATGAATCACCTGAATGAGGAGGTGCGCTCCCCTGTGTTTCATGTTCAGTTACTCTGAATCTCCTCTTCACCTCACTCTTATACCTGTTCACCCTGTGTCCCTCCTCTCTAACTCCACTCACTGTGACATCACCAGCCACCCTCTCTATTCAATTCAATTAAATTTTATTTATATAGCGCCAAATCACAACATAAGTCGCCTCAAGGCGCTTCATAGATACAGAGAAAAACCCAACAATCATATGACCCCCTATGAGCAAGCACTTTGGCAACAGTGGGAAGGAAAAACTCCCTTTTAACAGGAAGAAACCTCCGGCAGAACCAGGCTCAGGGAGGGGCGGGGCCATCTGCTGTGACCGGTTGGGGTGAGAGAAGGAAGACAGGATAAAGACATGCTGTGGAAGAGAGACAGAGGTTAATAACAGATATGATTCAATGCAGAGAGGCCTGTTAATACATAGTGAGTGAGAAAGGTGACTCTCTGAGTCTGCGTCTGTATCTGCCTGTCTATGGTGTCACCCCATCTGTTTGTGAATCTGTCTGTTTAGTTCAATGTCTTGTCTGGTTCCATGTGTCTGAGTTTCCTGTTTTATTGTGAAGGTCCGTGTCGTATGTGAGTGTGCTCAGTTTACGTTTCCCCTGTCCCGTCAGCCCAGATTCCTCCCAGCTGTGTTGCCCTCCTGTCTCTCATCCCCTGATTACTGGTGTGTGTATTTAAGCCCTGTGTGTTCTCCTGCCTGTTGCTGGTTCGTCTGTGTAACTCTGTGTCAGTCTGTTACCCTGTGTTCCACGGTGTCCTGTTCCTCGTCTGCGTCTCTCTGCTTCTCATCCCCTTTGTCGTATGCTCCCAGGTCTGTTATTTTTAGTCCTCCCAGTTTAGGTGTCTTTAGTTATTTGTTATGCCCCACTGTTTGTTTGCCACTACACCTCTGTAAATAAAACCACCGGTATCTCATCCACTGCCTGCATCTTGGGTCCTTCTTCCAACTCCACACGGCTTGCCATCGGCAGCCGTGACAGAAGGTCCAGATCATCTCTCAGGTCTTTACTGGAGTTTTACCTCTGGTACTCAGACAGAGTTCATCAGTGTAGATAGTTCTGAGAGTCTTCTTTTGTTGTCTTCCTGCTGCTTCTTCTTTTAAAACTCAAACATTTATTGGAGCTGAACAGGTGTGTTACAAAGCCAAACCACCAGACACAGTGACAGGAAACTCATCTTTTATTTTCACGTTGATCAGAGTTACAGAAAGAAACATGAAACTCTGACCCTCTGCTCTCTGACATGTTTGACTTCAACAACATGAAAACAGCCAAAATCCTCATTAATCTGTTGGACTTTTATTCTAATCAGCTCTAAAATGTTTCCATAAAATCTAATAAACTTCTCGTTAACATCAGTGTCCGATGAAAATTCTACAAATAAAGTCATTTTCCTGATTGTTTTGTTCTCAGACTGGAAGTCAGAGATCTTGGTTTCCATCCATCCTGAAGGTTTTCACAGAGCCGACTGTTCAGGTTTGACTCAAAGCCTTGTTTCTGGGACACTTTAGTCCTGAAACCTGCTGAAACTCTGACATGTTCTGCTGTTTGAACATCTTTGTTTGTATAAAGACGCATAGAAAATCGTCTCTGTGAAAATCTTTGATGTGAAAACCAAACCAAATAGATGAGCCTCGCGCTCGTGTTTCTGTAAGTGGATTGGAGGATTAAACATTGAACTGTATCAGCTGCTTCTGGGTGTTACAGATGATTCCTAATTTGCTCTCCTGTGAGTGCTGAACATCTGGCAGTGCGTCACATCAGCTGCAGCTCCCGTGAAAGGCACGGATCCACCTCGCAGAGAGCGGCGATCAGAGCCGAGCTGCCCTGGGATCCTTTTCTGCGCACCACGTCGATCACCTGTCGGGCTTTATCCGCCCTGCTCCTCACTCCGCCTAAATCCATTTCATCATCGATGATGACGCGGCGCTCCAGGAGTTTATCCAGCAGCTTCCTCAGGACGGGTTCGGACACTCTGTCGATAAACTGAGAGCGAACGGCCGCCAACTTCTCCTCTGCCGAGGAGTCGGCGGCGGTCTTTGGCAGATCGGGACCTGGAAGACCTGTGAGAGAGAGGAGGACGGATTAATGCCGAGGTCAGAGTGAGGCCGAAGACCTCCGACCACGGGAGCCTCGGCGTGAAGCCGAAGACCTCCGACCACGGGAGCCTCAGAGTTCCTGAGAACATCCAATCCAGCAGCTCCGACTCGGGCGGCTCCTTCCATCAGCTGTTTGCTCTGAATGCACCTTAAAAGGGAGAGAGACACTCTGCACACACTTCCTGTTTGCACGTCCTGTCACAGCGTGACGCTGCTCTGACCCTGATGATGTCACCTGAATGTCAAACGCTCAAACAGGTTAAAGGAAGTGCACGCCTGCCCACAGCCTCACTGACCTGCAGGTTGACCCATGACCTTTCGCAGCTTCTTCACCAGGTCGTTCCTGTTGATCTTCTTAAAGATGCTCTCCATCACCTGCACGGCTCCGTCCATGTCATACTTCTGCACCATCAGATCCACGGCGTCGCACCGCTCCGCCGTCGACAGCCGGTTCACTTTGATGGGCTCGATGTCTCTAAACCGCTCGTTCTTCAGGTTCCACTTGAAGGTCTTGAATTCCTCATCTGTTATGTCTTCCAGGATGTTGACGAGGTCCGGCTCCGTCATCTCGGCTTCCTGCTAGCATCAGAAAACACTGTGATCAGACTCTGATGCATCATGGGTAATGAGCGCACGCGGGTGTAAAGCGATGACGCAGATCCAGCTTTACACTGTGAGAGCGCCGACGTGAAACACAGTCAGTGTTAGCAAACATCTCCAGTAATAAATCAGTGCACCACAAACACATGGACGACTATGACAGAGGCACAGAAAGAGGCGGGGTTTAGTTCAGGAAGGAGGCGTGACCTGGAAGTATCTGCCCTCATCAGCGCTGTCTGAATTCTCCACATGTTATGGACTAAAGGCACTTCAGTGCTTCCTTTACTTCCTTTAGCAGAGGACACACTGGAGCATCCTTTGTGAAAGGGGAGGAGCAAAAGGCCTCCCCAAACGAACACAAATATTCAAGCATGACCTCTATGAACTCTGCAATAAAAACTACTTCCTGTTGCTGCACGAACAACATGGGTTCATACAGAGTCTGTATGATGTGTATGTGATGGTAACGTGTTCTGTGTGGTCAGTTTGCATTAATGTTCTTTAAACTGGTCAGGATCATCACCCAGTTCGGCTGTGGGTCAGCTGGGATACAGGATGGATGGAAGGAACTTTAAATCCCGTCCACGGCCGTCAGTCCCAAACTCACAGAGATCTTCAAAAAGCAGACGCCAGCAAGGCGGAGCCTAAAGGTGCCTCAACTCGCACACGACTTATCTTTCACAGGCTGTTCTCGTTTACTCGGCCTGCACAAAACAAACAAAACGCAGAAGCAGTGGACACCCCCGACACCAATCAGGAGTCGGGAATGTCAGCATGCCCCGCCCTCAGCTGTTTCCTGCCACTGCAGCTCAAACTGGTTTGAACCTGATCTCAGATTAAAGATGGTGCGATCACACACAGCTGGCTGATGATGAAGTGTGAAAGAAGGAGCAAACCCTGCAGATGTTCTCAGCAGGTTTACAAAGATGGCCTCCAGCTGCTTTTAATCGACACCAGCGAGAGCAGACGTCAGGCTCGCAGGAAGGAAACCTTCTGTGGCGCTCGCCCTTAACGGCCAAGCCAGAATCTCCCAGGCGACCCTGAAGCTGACGAGGAGCTTCAGGTAGAAATGGCAGACACACTCACCTTTCAGCTCGGAGCGATGACAGAGATAGGAGCGCTTCCACTCGCCGGTGCCTGTCAGACGGGCTTCAGGGCTGCTGCTCTGCCAGTTGTGAGGCGCTGCTCAGACTGACTAATGTCAGAGGTTTGGCTTCTTCTTTCATGCTTCCTGTGTTAGTGCGACACAGGAAGAAGACATCCGCTCACCATCAACCTCTCTCACATCTGTCTACATCAGGGAAATGCAAAACACAAAGAAAAGAATGGACCTCGTAAAGACACCAGTGTGGCCCGCTGAACATCTTTGGAAAATGCATGTGATGACATCGATGTGTGAGTTTTGACTGTATCGCACAGCTTTTAGTTTTCCTCACAGATTACCCCCCCCACCAGCGCTCACATTAACTGTGATCCACACTAACACGAAGGGCGGCCTCACTGGTTCAGCCCAATGGAGGTGGAAGTGGGCTGTATGTGGGTTAGTGAGGTTTGCACACGTGTCACTGACCTGCTTACTTTTCAGGTGCAGCGAGGTCAGCCACTAAACCTGAGCGAAAGCAAACATTTGAGCTGCTGAAAGAAAAAAAACAACTTACAAATTAAAATATCTGTGTCACAGGCTGTGTCTCTGACCCAGCGCTCTGAGTTCATTTTGTATTTGTCTCATTTTAGATATGTGATTAGTTTGTGTCATTCCTATTTAGCTTTAGTTAAGGAAAGGCAGTTATTATTTATTGTTTCCTTGGTTTCTATGTTTGAGTTCTTGTATCGTTCATCACGTGTTAGGTCTGTTAAGCTTGTGTTGTCATGTCTAGTTTCAGTGTTTCCTGTTTTATTTTGAAGGAGTCGTGTGTTCTTTGTTCATTGTATTTAGTTTCACTTCCCCTGTCCTGTCATTAGGTTCATGTCAGTCAGCTGTTCCTCCATGTGTTCCCACTTCCCCTAATCACCTCCTGTGTATTTAAGTCCTGTGTTTTCAATGTGTCATTGTCAGATCGTCTGCTTTGTTTGCAAGCCAAGAAGTTGCGTCAAGTTTCCTCATGTCAAGTCCATGTTCCTGTTGTAGGTTTTTAAGTTAATTTAGCTCACCCAGTTTAGTTTATTGTTAGCCTTGCATTTTGCCTTTTGTTTACAGTTATTTTGCCAGCCTCAATAAATGGCTCGTTTTCTGTTATTCAAGTCATGTTTCACATTTTGTTTCCGTCTGCATTTGGGTCCACCCTTCACTCTACACACAGTCAGCCCTGCTGATTGTGACAATCTGAAAAGAAATAATTTCTATTTTCAGTTTCAGTTTTATTTATACAGGACTAAATCACAACAACGGTCACCTCAAGGTGCTTTATACTGTAATGTAGACCCTACAATGATACATACAGAGAAAAACCCAACAATCAAATGACCCCCTATGAGCAGCACTTTTGCGACAGTGGGAAGGAAAAACTCCCTTTTAACAGGAAGAAACCTCTGGCAGAACTTAAACAAAGCAAATACAAAACATTTGAAGGTGTTTTCAGGAACAGCAGCCTCATAGGGGCCGCTGTGAGGAAACGCCCTGACAAACACGGCGATGTTTGAAACGACTGACGCTGACAGGAAACGGTGCAAAAGCTGAAACGAACCCACCAATGAACTGAAAGACTGTGGAGAGCCTTGGCATTTTGTCGTACTACAGGCAAAATATTGCCATTAAGTGCCTTTGTAACTTGAATTTTTCATTAAATGCGGTCTTCATAAGCCGGGGTTCCACTGTACTGGTGATGGGTCGGTCGCAAACGAAATGGCTCTTAGAGCCGACACTTTGAAGTGAATGACGTGAGCCGGATCCTTATAGAGATTGACGGACCACGTGACTTTCGCACATTGCTTTGTGGGTACCCGTGGCAACAAAATCAAAACACTGCATCAAGCGCTAGTATTTCCAGCACCGGTAATCATTAATTCTGCGGTTTTAATCCCTACTTGCATTTTATTTGCCCCAAAAACAGTTCTGTACAAAACGACAGAGAACACGGCAGGTCTGTACAAAGACAGACGTAAATGGCCTGTATTTATATAGCGCTTTACTAGTCCCTAAGGACCCCAAAGCGCTTTACACATCCAGTCATCCACCCATTCACGCACACATTCACACACTGGTGATGGCAGCTACATTGTAGCCACAGCCACCCTGGGGCGCACTGACAGAGGCGAGGCTGCCGGACACTGGCGCCACCAGGCCCTCTGACCACCACCAGTAGGCAACGGGTGAAGTGTCTTGCCCAAGGACACAACGACCGAGACTGTCCAAGCCGGGGCTCGAACCGGCAACCTTCCGATTACAAGGCGAACTCCCAACTCTTGAGCCACGATCGCCCTTGTCAGTCACGTGACGCAAAGGCAAAAAAAGAGTATGAGGAAAAAATCAAAGGAGTGAAAAGGTGAGACTCACACGAGCATACAGAGTGGAGTAAGGACGTTAGCATGCTGCCCAACTTTCATCACGCACATATTTACTATTATATGGTCCTAATTGTGAGTGCACACACTCACAACATGTTTAGTAACTTCAGATCCTGCAACAAGCCCAGGTCCAGTTTACTTTGGTGATTTGGACTATTCCATCTCACAGCTGTTGTTACAGGACAACGCGTCTATTTGTTGTTTCAGGTTGTAATATTACACAACATTTTCAGATGTAATAGAAATAAAATGAGTGTTTCGTAATTCATTCAATTTATTGTCTTTATTTATAACTGGCATTATTGTTTCATTCTATTATAGAATCTTACAAGAAAGAGGCAAAATTGTATTTCATCAGCTTTATTAGCTGCTTCGGTGAAAAACAAATCAACAATGAAAAAAACAAAACAAAACAACATTGCAAAACAACATACTGGAAAACAGTTATTCATCACTTGATTGCTTCAATACAACACTTGGGCACATATATGCGGGACGCTTCGTGGCTGTTTTGATAGCGCTCTCTCTCTTAACCAATCAAATCTCACTGTGGTAGCAGCTTTAAACTCTGTATGACCCAGGTTGATAGAGGGGCCCAGTCTGGATCACATTCTTGTATTTTGTTGGCTGGTTTGCCTACAAAACACAACAAACATTAGCATGCAAAGCCACAGTGAACAAAGCAGCATAGCGCAGCAAATTCAATTCAAATCAACATAAGACTTATTTGTAACCTAAATCAACAATTATGTTATGATAAATGATAAATTACGTAATAACTACAACAGAAAACTGACCTTTGTGGAAATACTTGGAGCAGACTAACATGTGAGCTGGAGTGTTCTGGGACATTATATTTGGTCTGCAATCCAGGCCATCCGTCATGTTCATGTTCAAGCCATGAAACATGGCTTGAACAATTTCTCTTCAACGATGTAATCCGATTACAACCGATTTCTTTACCCGTCGGCTTCCTGTGGCTGTCATGCGACCGGCTATTGCAGTTAATAATACAACAGCTTCTTGCCATTATTTGTGTTTCTTTTTATCGCTGTGTGACTGTTTTCATGGGAAAGCCTGCGTGGGCTAGTACTGCTTGCCACTTGTTCCCAGAATCCTTTGTGGTTTTACCCCGGAATGACGTCACATTTTCACTCTCTATTGGGAGCCGTGTTTTTTTGCGCAGAGCAGAGACTGGAGGGGTGCAAACAGAGCCTTGCGTTTGGCAACAGCAGTAGCACACGAAAAGAGCAGGAGGGAGAGAGACAGAAAGAGAGCTGGGAGCAACAACAAGACACAACATCGTTACATTGGAAAGGTATGTTAAAGAAAATGAGTGACATCAAGAAAAGAAGCAAAATCTGGAACCATTTAAATTTTATTGACACTAAAAGGCAGAGTGTAGAGTCTGCAAGAAAAGACTATCATATAGAGCCGGCTCCACAAACAACCTGCACAGGCACCTGAGAACTGTCCACCCATCAGTGCAATGGAAAAATAAAACACAGTCAGTTGAGTGTGATATTAATATTTCTAAATGCCAACTTTTCCCTTAATTAAAGACCTGGGCTTTCATTTTTTTTCTTTGTGTTTTGCATATTTTAATCAATATTTTATTGTGTTGTGGTTTGCAGTATCTTGTGTTGTTTCCTTTAAATTTGTTTAAAAGGAAAAATCTGAAACTTTAAATAGTTAAAAGTTGAATTGTACATAGTTGCTTTTTGGATTTTATAATTTTTTTTTTACATTTTGTGAATAAATAAAAGACTATTTATATAATAATCAGAATCAGAATCAGAATACTTTATTGATCCCTGGGGGAAATTATTTTTTGTTACAGTGCTCCATTATAAACCAACATTAAGACAAGACAGACAATACGCTAACTAAGAATAGTACAATATATACATATATATACATACATACATACATACATAAGTCACTCATAAATAAATAGCTTAAAAAGAAACATGTGTAGTTGTAGCAGCAAACAGTGTGTTAAGTGGATGCGTTGTACAGGGAGATGGCCACAGGCAGGAATGATTTCCTGTGTCGTTCAGTGGTGCTTTTCGGTAATCTCAGTCTCTCACTGAACGAGCTCCTGTGACTGACCAGCATGTCATGGAGTGGGTGGGAGGTGTTATCCAACATTGTCTTTATCTTGGACAGCATCCGCCTCTCCAACACCACCTAATAAACATATATAAATAAAACCACTTTTTTTTTTTACATTAGTAGTTAATTTTGTGCATAATTTTATATTGCTATTGATAATAAATTAATTAATGCAACCAAACAACCTGAAGAACCGCTTGGGATCCGAAAGTCCGGGTCTTTTTTTAGTGAGTCGAGCCGAAAGAGTCGGTTCTCTAAAAAGAGTCGGAATTCCCATAATTAAAGAGCACGAAGAAGAAGTCGGTGTTTGTTTGTCCTAGTGCGCAGGCGTCATGTGAGGGTGCAGTTCCTGCTGCGGCCTTCGGGGGCGGCAGAGCGCGGCACAGCGGCGAAGAAGAAGAAGAATTAGCAGCGGCGCCAAAAGCGAGCTGCTCGGTCCCGCTCATTTCTCCGCTTCCAGCCGCTTTAAAGACCCGCAGCATGAGGCCTAGAGCGGCCCGCGGAGCTCACAGCGCCGGTGCACAGCCGCCAGCTAACGGGTCTGAGTAACGGCTAACGGCGGCTTCACGGAGGAGACGAGGCGCTGTGACGTCACTGAGAATTAAGGTTTGTTTTTTTGAATGAATCTTTATTCGAACAAACAGGAGCAGCAGCTACCAAAGTAATTAGATTACCGGAAGTCTGCTCAGAAGTAAAATCAGGCCAAACAAACAGACTGAAGTTTGTTTTCTATTGTTTATTTGCGAGAGTAAAAGAGTGACGTCTTCAGCGTGTAAGGTTGGAGGTTGATCGCGTGAGGCTGTGAGCAAATCTAGTCTCGAGGTCACAACGAAACCAAACACAGTTACATGAGTTCAGAGGAGAGCTGAGGGCGCAGCCTGGGGGTCCAGAGGTGGAGGGCGGGTCGGTGAGGAGGTTATTCACAGCTTGAACAATAAAGTTGTGCTCTGACGTATTTAAACTGTAAACGTTGTTTCTAAACTGAAGCCATCGTTAGAGTCCTGCTCTCCTTCTTTCTGATCTGAGAAAAGCGCCTTTACTTTTCTGAAGATCGTCAGGTTTAAACAGCTGCGTCTCCACCAATGACTGTAGAAAGCATGGACGACGCGACAGCGCTTCCTCCCATTGTGCAAATTTATTTTTAAAGAACTTTATTTACAAACAACAGTATAACATACAAGGCGCCATCATTAATCCGAATATGTAATATCCTGGGTTGAGCATTTTCTTTGCAAGCTCCTTTGACCAGGAAGTGAAATATACTTTTTTCTTATCGCCATAACCGCCATGGTCTCAAATGCTTTCAGGATATAATTTCTTTTAACCGGATTCGGGCAAATTTCACTTATCAAAATATTCCTGATCACCTTGTTTGTATACCTGCTGTCACCAAATTCAACTCCAGCTATGCAGAGCTGCCTCAGTCCAGGAGAAATCTTAGAGTGCACAATATCTTCTTTTATCATTGATCTCAAAGAGACTGGGATGGCTTTCATCAGGGATTTATATCTCTTAGCAGTACATCTTACATCAAATTTCTCACAAAACGTGTCATGTTTTAATAAGACCCCATTCTCATCCATAAAATAAGATAAGATAAAACTTTATTAATCCCTCGGGTGGGTTCCTCTGGGAAATTCAGTTTCCAAAAGCACAGCACTGACAGAAGATATATATATATATATATATATATATATCTATATATATATATATATATATATATATAATCGTGATCGATGTAGCGGTTCCGAATGACAGCAATATCAGGAAGAAGGAACACGAGAAGCTGGAGAAATACCAAGGGCTCAGAGAAGAGCTCGAGAGGATGTGGAGGGTGAAGGTAACGGTGGTCCCCGTGGTAATCGGAGCACTAGGTGCGGTGACTCCCAAGCTAGGCGAGTGGCTCCAGCAGATCCCGGGAACAACATCGGAGATCTCTGTCCAGAAGAGCGCAGTCCTGGGAACAGCTAAGATACTGCGCAGGACCCTCAAGCTCCCAGGCCTCTGGTAGAGGACCCGAGCTTGAAGGATAAACCGCCCGCAGGGGCGTGCTGGGTGTTTTTTTTTTTTTATATATATATATATATATATATATATATAATTATTTATTTATTTATTTATTTATTTATTTATTTATTTTTTTTTTCCCACCCTAATTTACGAATAAATTCTTTACAAATCCTACCATGTGGATTCATGGATTTTTTTTTTTCACATTCTGTCTCTCACAGTTGAAGTGTACCTCTGGTGCAAATTACTGACCTCTGTCATCATTTTAGGTGGGGGAACTTGCACAATCGGTGGCTGACTAAATACTTTTTTGCCCCACTGTATATATGTATATGTATGTATATGTATATATGTATATATGTATATGTATGTATATATGTATAGCTACTTGTAATAAAAGTACAGTAACAGTAATTAGTGACTGAGCAGCCCGGAGCGTTTCTCTGGATTTCTTTAGTAAATTCATTCATCTGCACAGATTAGCTAAACGAACCCTGACAGCCGAGTCCTCATCTTAGCTAGCTAGGTCTCAGGACCGAGCTAAGGACGGTAGTTACGGATTAGCTGACAAACACTTTTAACTTACCGAAAAGAAAAAAAAAATTGCAGCGGGGCCTCGGGTCCTTCTGTCAGGTAGTCCAGTTTACTGAAGAACACCTCAGGCTGTCAGGTTAAAACACTCGGTCGTGTCTTCGTAGCGTAAACGCTGGTCCTCCTCTCAGAGCCTACGCTCTATCTGCTATTCCCGAACAGAGATACGCAAGTTTCTCCGTGACTGCAGCTGCCAGTCAAAGCTGCTATGATGATGTTTCACCCCAATTTAACATCACCGTGGTAGGAATTAGAATCAAACTTATGGGAGAGGAGACTCATTGGAGACAAAAGAAAGAATCTTCATGACCTGTACTGCAGCCAGAAACCAGGGGGCGATAGAGACGTTTTGGCTTCACTTTTGGGCTGTCGTGTCCTCCATGTTTTCTACAGTCATTGGTCTCCACAGGCTGCTCCTGCAGGAGCTCCAAGACTCCCTGTGGGTTTGGGCCCACCTTGTGGCTGCTGTCATTGGTGGACGGCTCCGGTCTCTGCAGTGATGTCACCGTGTTAGCAGGACCTCAGCTGACATGGGGACACTTCTGTGTTTCCGTCTGAGCTGAGTGAAGTCATTCCACCTTAAATCAGCTGCAGTTACAGTACTGAGCAGAGGCAGGAAGGCCGCTCGTGTCCTCCAGCTTAACCAGCACAGACTCAGGTGTGTCATCACTTCCTTGTTACCTGCACAGGTACAGCCGGCGCTTTGACAGGACACTTATTTGTGAAGGAAGAGAAACGCTGATGTAAATATTCCGATGTCATCAGCCGCAGGTCATGTCACAGTGGCTCCACCCACAGATGCTCGGTGGTGCAGTCGGCTCAAAGCTCGTTTGAACTTTCTCCTGTGGCTGATTGGACGTCCAGCTGTGTGATGCCCTGTATGATGTTAACGTTTGTCCTCTGTGGCGCCCCCTGCAGGTGTTCCAGATGATCGTTGAAGGACACAGGAGGGAGGAGAGGAGGAGGAAGGAGGTGGGCTGTCAGAGCGAGGCGGCCGAGAGGAGGGACGCCGCCGTCCAGGTGGATCTGCTGACTCAGCAGCTAAGCTGGAGACACTTAGGTGAGACTCAGGGACACGTGATTTATCACCGTGCTCTCTGAAACACGGAGCTTCAAACTCATATCCAGTCCAACGTGTCTGTAAAGCAGCACTGAAAACAAACCAGCTGCATGTGAAACACATAGTTACACGGACTCAAACACAGGAAGCCTGCCAACACACAAGCCGTTACGCTGGTCGCTATAGCGATGCACCATAGTGCAGCTGTAATAACTGTGTGACGAAGGGCTCGACCTGAGGAAGGAAGAACCTGATTCCACAGGCTAGACATTGGCCCAGGTCCCCTGTGGCACCCAGAGGCCATGCAGAGCCGGTCCACACAGAGCCGGTCCACACAGATCCATGCAGAGCTGGTCCACACAGAAGTCGCTCTGGGTGGTTTCCTCTGAGGGCTCGAGCCGGCGGACGGACTCAAGGTTCGTCTCTGTGAATGGTGGGTAAAAGGGGGCTTGCCTTGTCGCCGAGCGCCATCTTCGGGTTTAGAGCCTGTGGGCGTCTCACTCACCCGGCCACAGACGTGGAGTCACGGGTAGAGTCACAGTCCACGGCCTTTGTACTGAAGCCACTTCACAGCTGAGAAGATGGTGAACTTCCTGTTCCTGTCCCACACCCGCTGATTAGAAACACCTTCTGCCCCGGTAAACACACCTGAGCAGACACACTGTTTTCTTCCTCACAGATGTCTAAATTTACCCAGAATTCATTGCAGTGCTGACATTGAGACCCTTGATCGCTTCATGGCCAGGTGCTCTCTGAGTTATTAGTCGTGTCCAAATTCATGGGCTGCATCCTCCTGAGGACCCGGCCTTCACGGTCTATGGGGGCCGGGTCTTCAGAAGGTCGGGTAGGCCGGAAGTAAACGGCCGTGAAATTGGACGGTCCAGCCTTCAGATTAGCGTCACCGCTGTCTCGGTGGAGTTTAATAAACTCGGCCGTCTGCTCCTTGCTATCTAAAATATAACAGGACACTGGAGTAAACTCTCGACCATCTGTTTAATCAGTTTTCTGTTTGACGTTTATTCAGCTGTGTGAAAACCAAGGAGGAACCCACCCGGGGGATTAATAAAGTTTTATCTAATCTAATCTAATAATGTTAATCTCAGCCAAACCGATTTACTCATAAACAAATAAAACACTGAAAAAAAGCCAAACAATAACATTTTAGGTTCTCTAAGTGATTTATATATTACGTTTAACCCGAGCAGCGAAAGACCGAGGTGATCTGAAAATGATGTGCTGGGAGTTTGCTGTTCTCGGCGGCTTCAGTGACCCTCGAGCTCCCGGCGAGCTGTCGAGCTGGTGGGCAGCAGAAGTCTCTGAAAACATCGAAGCACTTTTGCAAATATGCGATATCTTGATAAACCGAGCAGATATTAAAAGTTTACACAGCTACATTCTCGCCTGAAAATATGTTAAAAGTTTATTTTGTGACCCAGAGAGAGTAGTAACAGTAATATTAAAACTTAGTAGCGGCCGCCATTGCCAGAAACTGGAGTTTGGCTGGGCTGCGCTATGAATTCTGGGATATGGTGGGCCACAAAGGACACACCCGACCCGTCCTTCAAATTCGGGGAAAAGCAGGACGCATTTGTCGGCTGCATTCGGAGGAGTCTACGAATTTGGACAGCCTTCGGCGCGTCACTGTGATGTAATCGTTCTACAAATGCGTCCTCGGGAGGATGCAGCCCATGAATTTGGACACGCCCATTAACTGTTTGAAGCAGAGCGCGCTCACACGTACGCCTCTCCCCTCTCAGGTGTTTCCTGCCACTGTGGCGCCTTCCAGGTGGATGAATCAGCAGGGGGCGCTCTGCTGCAGCTCTGCAGGAGTCGGGCATCACGCTGCGGCACCGACCGCCCCGCCCTGCTACCCAGCGTGCCTCTGTTCTCCGAGCACTCTGTTCTGCCTCCCCCGACTCCTGCGGACGTCTCGGCTGCTCCTCCTGGACTCATCGCTCCCCTGAGCCCGGGGCTGGCCGAAGAGGAGGAGCAGGAAGAGGAGCAGGAGGTGCACGTACCTGAGGGTAGGTTTTGTAAGTGTCAGGTTAAATGAGATGTTTGAAGATCGAGTCCACTCAGAGCAGGAAGCCTTTAATCTGCTCATGTGTTCTTGACCTCCCAACCTTTCATCCTTCAGCCTCCTCTCACAGGAGATTGACTCTCTGCATCAGTCAGTATCTGGGTTATTGATTAGTGATCGGTTCTTTGTATTAATCAGTATTTGAACATTAACTTCCTTTACTCTTCTCCTGCAGAGGAGAGACTCTGCTCTGAGAATGTGGCATTTAAAGAAAAGAAGAAGATGGTGGGGGGGAGGTGGCCTGATGGTGGTGAAAGACAAAAGTCATCACTGGCTGACAAATCGACCAATCACATCGCAGGAAATGCGGCCGGGAAGAGGAGGAGACTAAAGATTAAGCTTCTGAAGAAGGATGAGGAGTCCCACACCAGCAAGCGAGGAGAGGAACAAACAACCAGGATCCAGGAGAGGAAGGAGAACGAGGGGCAGGAGGAGGAGGAGAGAGGAGGGGAGGAGACCATGAAAGAAAGGGGAGGAGTCAAATCTGTCATAATAAAGACTGAGGAGGGTCGGAGACCGAGGAGGATGGTTGGCCCGACAGTCAGATACCTGCTGGAGTCTGAGCAGCAGTCACATGGGCCAACAGCAGCCAATCACAGCAGAGCGAGCAGAGATGTGCGGAGGAGAAAGATGGGGAGGCCGAGGAAGGAGCAGAAGGAGCTGGATGACAGCAGCACGGTGGAGTCCTCAACAGACGGAGGAGCAGAGAGATGGTGGAAGCTCTGCCAGGTCAGTCCTTCACTTGAACGTCACATCACCTTTGTTTCTCTGACCTTTGACCTTCGACTTTACCTGTCTCCAGGTGTGTGGTCTGAACGTCACCAGCCAGGCGTCTCTGGATCTCCACCTTTCCGTCCACAGACCGGCTTCTAGCTGCGCACAAGCTGCTGCTGACCAACAGCAAGAACAAACCAATCACGCGCAGGGTGATGCAGAGGAGAGGGAGGAGCCTCAGAGGCAGAGGAGGACAGTCTGCCAACCAATCAGGTACCTACTGGAGTCGGAGGAAGTGTCACATGGTTCTGGAACAGCCAATCAGACCAATCAGGAGGCAGCTACCAAACCCACAAGAAGGAGAGGAACATCAAAAGATGCTGTTGGGGGCGGGGCTTCAGAGGTGATTGACAGGCCTGAGACTAATGCTAAAGACACAGGTCACATGGTCACAACAGGAGGAAGAGAGGAAGGAGAGGAGGAGCCTCACAGGACAAAGAGGACGATGGTTGGCCGACCAATGAGGTACCTGCTGGAGTCAGAGGAAACAGGTGGTGTCAGAACCTCCAATCACGATGCAGAAAACAAACCCACACAGCGCAGGCGAAGACCAAAAAATGTTTTTGATTTCAGTGAGGCTGGGGGCAGGGCTTCAAAGATGACTGACTGTTCTGATACTGAAGATAAAGTAACGGATCACATGGTGTCAACGGGAGGAAGAAAGGAAGGGGAGGAGCCTCAAAGGCCCAGGAAGCTCCTCCTCACAGCACCCACCGAGGCTCCTTATTGGTCAAGAGACATAAACCGTGCGAGAACACGTCCCAGCTGGTTGGTCGACTACTGGACCCTGAACAGGAGTGGGAATGGAAGGAGGGGGACAAAGAGGAGCAGAGTGGAGGAGGACGACGAAGAAAGGGAGGCACAACAAGTCTGTGTGGAGAAGGAGGAGGAGCCTCAAAGGCCGAGGAGGACGATGGTTGGCCCACCAATCAGGTACCTGCTGGAGTCAGAGGAGACAACACGGGGTTCTGGAACAGCCAATCAGACCAATCAGAAGGCAGCTAACAAACACACAAGGAGGAGAGGAAGATCAAAAGATTCTGTTGGAGGCGGGGCTTCAAAGATGACTGACTGTTCTGACATTGGAGATAAAGACACAGGTCACATGGTCTCAACGGGAGGAAGACAGGAAGAGGAGGAGCTTCAGAGACCAGGAAAGACGGTTAGTCCACCAATCAGATGCCTTCTAGAGTCAGAGGTGATAACAGATATTTTACAATCATCCAATCAGGATGCAGAACACAAGCCCATGTCTTCTGACCTTTACTTGAACTTTACCTGTTACTACAGCCTCTTTTTCTACCTACTCGGATCGACTTGCCGCGGTTTTCAGGTTTCCTATTAGTTCGTAGTTCCTGGTACCAGGTGATGTTCGGCCGGCGTTCCAGGAAATTCGAGCAAATATGAAAATGTGCCCCTGATTGGCCAGTCAGTGGCTTCCCTCGATGAGTCGTGATGGCGTCTCATTCACAAAAATGAAAAGCGCCATTTTTGAAGTTGGGTAGCGACAGAAATGGCTACAAAAGCAATGCCGTGTTCCCGAGTCTGACGCCACAGACCAAGCAGCGGGTCCATCGCGCCTCGACGTCCACCTTTATTGGTGTTGCACATTAATTGCTATAACAATGACCACGTACATTAAGTACTTACCAGATTGTAGTGGAAAACCAGTCATGGCGAGTGGTTCCGAGTAGGTAACCATGGAAATTAGGGCTGGGTATCGTCACTGATCTCTAGAATCGATTCGATTTCGATTCATGAGGTCCCGAATCAATTCGATCCACAATTCGATTCGATTTGAATCGGGTAAATTTAGCCTGAGACAGTCAGAAATATTATAATTCAGGTCATGCATCAGTACATTTCCATATTTTTATATCTATAAAAAGAAAGCTGATACTTGCGGGACTTTATCAAAGGTGTGAGCATCACAGCAGAGGGCTTTGTGTCAAAGTAACTGAGGATAAAACACAGAAAAACATGAAGGCGACTTTCCTGGCCTGGATTTTAACAGATGACCTTAAAAATATTCTGCAGTAGATCAAAAACGAAAGAAAACCATGAATCAACACATGAACATGACCTGATGCTGCTGAAGTGAAGCAGAGCAAAGTTTACAGAGGTTTGATTACAGGCACAGCTGAGAGTTTTGCAATTTGCATCATTTTAAAAAGTTTAAATTTGCTCAGTATTGAACAGCAGAAATGAGGCTTTCTTCTCAGAAGTAAGTAAAAGGACAAAAACAGCGGCCAACAGCCTGTAAACAACGGTAGAGTTGTGCGTAACAAGCAAGCGAATAATGCAGAAAACAGATTTTTAGACGGGAAACTGTTCTTGAAGTACAGAGAGAGAGAGCTGTGCATGAAGTGTGATTTTTATCGTGGTGGAAGCAAAACAGCAAAAATCAGAGTGAATTCTTTGTGTTTTGTGTTTCCATCTTTGTACAGAATCCTGCTCTCATTTAACCTGAGATTCTGGCATTCCGGGCAAAATAAATTTATCCAAGCTAGAATCGATTTTAAACGATAAATTGATAATCAAAGCCCACCCCTAATGGATGGGCTTCTTCTTTCCCGACTTTTAACCAGACTTTTCTGCCCCTTTTGTCTTTAGTTAGCTGTAATTAACCCAACGCTCACCTGACCTTTGTCTGACCTTTCCCCCCTGCAGGCGTCTGCTCTCCACCCGTCCGTCCACAGACCAAAGCAACCTTTCGGCTGTCACCTCTGCAACAGGAAGTTCAGCTGTGCCAGCGGGCTGTTCCTGCACCAATGCGATCAGCACCACAGCAATATAGGTGGTCTCTACAGCAACGGATGTGGGGCGGCCCTGAGCAACGCCCAAGCTCCTAAAAACAAACCACAAAAACAGACCACCCAGGATGACAAGGAGGAGGAGCCTCAGAGGCCCAGGAAGCCCCTCCTCACAGCACCCACCAAGGCTCCTTTTTGGTCAAGAGGCATAAACCGTGCGAGAACACGTCCCAGCTGGTTGGTCAACTACTGGACCCTGAACAGGAGTGGGAATGGATGGAGGGGGACAAAGAGGAGCAGAGCGGAGGAGGAAGAAAAAGAAGAAAGGGAGGTGCAACAAGTCTGTGTGGAGAAGGAGGAGGAGCCTCAAAGGCCGAGGAGGACGATGGTTGGCCCACCAATCAGGTACCTGCTGGAGTCAGAGGAGACAACACGGGGTTCTGGAACAGCCAATCAGACCAATCAGAAGGCAGCTAACAAACACACAAGGAGGAGAGGAAGATCAAAAGACTCTGTTGGAGGCGGGGCTTCAAAGATGACTGACTGTTCTGACATTGGAGATAAAGACACAGGTCACATGGTCTCAACGGGAGGAAGACAGGAAGAGGAGGAGCCTCAGAGACCAGGAAAGATGGTCAGTCCACCAATCAGATGCCTTCTAGAGTTGGAGGAAACGTCACATGATTCTGGAACAGCCAATCACACTGATCAGGAGGCAGTTACCAAGCTCACAAGAAGGAGAGAAAGATCAGATGCTGTTGGCCTCTGTGAGCCTGGGGGCGGGGCTTCAGAGATGATTGACAGGCTTGACGCTAAAGTTAAAGACATAAGTCACGTGGTTGAAAAGGGCAGAAGAAAGGGAGATGAGAAGAAGGAGGAGCCTCAGAGGCTGAGAAGGACGATGGTCGGCCCACCAATCAGGTACCTGCTGGAGTCAGAGGAGCTGTCACGGGGTCAAAGAACAGCCAATCAGGACACAGAAAACAAACCCACACACAGCAGACGGAGCCCAAAAAAGGTTGGTAGCCACAGTTAACTGATCAATCAGGAGGCAGCTAACAGCACCTGCCATTAAGTTCTTAGGTCGACCATATTAAAGATTGAACCCATCTCTAATGATCGGCTATGTACCACAGGCCTTCAAGCTGGCTGTAGTTAAACCTTTACTCAAAAATCATCTGTAGACCCAGCAGTCTTAGCTAATTATAGGCCAATCTCCAACCTTCCTTTATATCAAACATCCTTGAAAGAGTAGTTGTCAAACAGCTAACAGATCATCTTAGACTTTTAGAGACTTTCTATTGTCATTGTGCAGTTTCTTGCACAGCGAAATTGGGTAGCTTGATCACAAAGGTGCTAAAGTAAAAAGAAGAGAAACCAATATACAACGAAGGCGGAAAATAAATAAATAATTAAATCAATAGCTGGGATAGGCTCCAGCGCCCCCCGCGACCCTGAAAAGGATAAGCGGAAGCGAATGGATGGATGGATGGATGGATGGATGGATAAATCAATAGAATAAAATAAAAAACAGTGTATATGTATACATATGTGAGTGGAACTATATACATGGTGTATGTGGAGGAAACATTGAAACAGACTGGGACCAAAATAATTGCACAGAACATGGAAAGACTGAGATATTGCACATAGATGATCAACAGCAGTGTCAGGGTGGATGTGTTGGGGAAGTCTTTACACACTAGTTTGCATTAAGAGTTCTGACAGCCCACGGGAAGAAGCTGTTCTTTAGTCTGTTGGTTTTGCACCTGATGGATCTGAGCCTTTTTCCAGAGGGCAGGATGTTGAAGAGGTGGTGGTTAGGATGGAGGTGGTCCTTTATAATTGCCCTGGCTCTGGAGAGACATCTTGAGCTGGCAATTAAATCCAGGGAGTTCTGATGACCCTCTGTAGTCTCTTCTTGTCAGCTGTTGTGCAACCAGCGTACCACACAGGGATGGCGTGCACCAGCACACTCTCGATAGTGGCACGGTAGAAGGACCTCTGCAGAGGAGTGGCTTATTTGAAGAGTTTCAGTCAGGTTTCAGAGCTCATCACAGCACAGAAACAGCTTTAGTGAAGGTTACAAATGATCTTCTTATGGCCTCTGACAGTGGACTCATCTCTGTGCTTGTCCTGCTAGACCTTAGTGCAGCGTTCGATACTGTCGACCATAATATCCTATTAGAGCGATTAGAACATGCTGTAGGTATTACAGGTACTGCACTGCAGTGGTTTGTATCATATCTATCTAATAGGCTCCAGTTTGTGCATGTAAATGGAGAGTCCTCTTCACACACTGAGGTTAATTATGGAGTTCCACAGGGTTCAGTGCTAGGACCAATTCTGTTTACATTATACATGCTTCCCTTAGGCAGCATCATTAGAAGACATAGCATACATTTACACTGCTATGCTGATGACACCCAGCTCTATCTGTCCATGAAGCCAGATAACACACACCAATGAGTTAAACTGCAGGAATGTCTTAAAGACATAAAGACCTGGATGGCCGCTAACTTTCTGCTTCTTAATTCAGATCAAACTGAGGTTATTGTACTCGGCCCTGAAAAGCTTAGAAATATGGTATCTAACCAGATCCTTACTCTGGATGGCATTACCTTGGCCTCCAGTAACACTGTGAGGAACCTTGGAGTCATTTTTGACCAGGACATGTCCTTCAACGCACATATTAAACAAATATGTAAGCCTGCTTTCTTCCATTTGTGCAACATCTCTAAAGTTAGAAATATCCTGTCTCAGAGTGACGCTGAAAAACTAGTTCATGCATTTATTACTTCCAGGCTGGACGACTGTAATTCATTATTATCAGGAAGTCTAAAAACTCCCTGAAAGCCTTCAGTTAATCGTGACCTTTCTCCTCTGCAGACGTCTGTCTTCCACAGACCGAAGCGCCCGTTCGGCTGTCACATCTGCAACAGGAAGTTCAGCCGTGCCAGCAGACTGTTCCTGCATCATTGCAATCAGCACCGCAGCATCATAGACAGTTCCCAAGGCAACAGAGTTGGGATGGCCATGAGCAGTGCTCGAGCTTCTGATGGCAAATGGAAAGAAGGAACCCAGGGTAAGAACGAGAATGGGGAGGAGCCTCAGCGGCAGCGAAGGAGGAGAGTTGGCCCACCAATCAGATACCTACTGGAGTCAGAGGAGTTGTCACATGGTCTTAGAAAAGCCCATCAGAGTGCAGCAACCAAACCCACACAAAGGAGAGGAAGAATGAAGGCTGGTGGTCTCACTAAGGCTGGGGGCGGGGCTTCACAGATGATTGATAGGTTTGAGGCTACCTTTGCCACAGACAGACAGACAGGTGTGCACAGGCAGACTTACCTGGTTCACAGAGACTTGCAGGATTGTCAGGTGACCATCTCCCCCTGCTCTGTCACAATGCAGCGCCTCCTCTGATTGGCTGATTACGTTCTTGTTAAACATGTTTGTTTTAATTTTTTCTATGAAGTCTGGTTTCAGTGATTTTAGGTGTGTGTGTGTGTGTGTGTGTCACACTGTTTTTGAACAATAAAATGAAATAATGTCCTGCTCCTTTTTCTGTCCTGCTGTTCATGGTTTCTAATGAGGTCAAAGGTCAGGCTGCACCGCCCATGGAACTGCATGATGTCAGAGAGGGGATATCCTTATATGGTCGCGTCAGGCTCTGAGTAATCTAAATCAATGTGGGCCATGACCCCCTGGTGGACGTCACAGGTACTGCAGGTGAGCCTGGAGCCATCACTGCGTAGTACAAATATCACAAATGCTACAATCAAACCGAAGTATTCGAGTGTATTTAGCAGTAGTTCCAGTCCTGACAGAGAAAGTCCTCCCTGCAGAGTCCTCCATCATCATCATCGTCACTGTGTGATGAGTTTAAATAAGAATCAGTTTTCAGATTATATAGCTTAAAGTGTCACCATGACGACCAATCCTCATCCTCGCACTCAGGACCACTGGAGGACACCAGACTGCAGGACAGGTGTGGTGCAGGTAAACTCGGCCTCACTGAGAAAAACACAAGAACAGAGCTGTTTATCATCTAACACAGCACATAACAGGCAAGGCACGATTGTCCAATCAGCAGCCTCCCTGGTAACACCTTTGTGTCTGTGATTATAAACTAGACTGATGCTGCTGTTCAGGAGTCTCCTCCACTTTCACTGCTAGCTCGCCTCATCTGTTAGTGTCACTGACCTCTGACTGCCCGCCTCAGTAACGTGACCTCTGACCTCTCGTCTTCCTCACTAGTTCAGCCCCATTTGGCGCCTCAGTGATCACTCACATGCTGCCGTTAGCTTCACACAGGTGAAGCACACCTTCAGTTTGTGACGGGCAGCCAATTAGACAGACGCTGGCTCAAAGGGGGAGGGGCTGCACATCTTGTTAAAGTCAGAGGGCTGCAGCTCGAGTCATTCTGCTGCGCAGTGTTATAAACATTACGGTAATGCTCCAGCTGCGGTCTTTATGGGAGAAGGGTCTGGCTGCAGCCACTGGGAGCGCCATATTGGGACCTCCACAGTAACCGGAAACACGTGACCTCCACAGTAGCACTGCACGGATCATCGACTGTGGAAACCTTGCAAGTGGATCATAAAGGTTGGCACAGAGTCTTTCATGTATAAATTTGCCGTTAATAATTATATAATTTTAGAAATCATCTAGTTTGCTTACACTGATTATGTTGGCACTTTGTTAGCGTTACAACAACGGTCAGACCCCCGAGGCATCTAAACTTTAGTAAGACTGCACTTTTGACACCTCTGGTTAGCATTTAGTGGTCAGTTTCAAACGTATTTGATTTTTGCTTCTTATTGAACTACTTTTCACGATCTGTAACATCAATGCACATTGTTCCATTTACTGCGTATTGCACTTTGTTCACGTCTTTCATTCCACCTGCATCAACGCTGTAAAGTTTGTCACAAAGAGATTTATACATTTATAAATACTACTATTCTCTATTCCATTCTGTTCTGCTTTTTTATTGCCCAGATTTTTGTTAGCGTTTGTTAAATTGTCTGTTATATGTCAATAGATATGTATGTCACAAATAAAAGTGTCTGGTAAATTATGTTTTTGTAAAGAATTTTCTCCCCAAATCTCTAACATGCTAACTGTAACATGTTATTTCTGCTAAAACCTGAACTTAAAGGTGTATATGGTGTTTATCTGTTTCTCTCTGTTTTAGATGCACATATCAAATTGGAATTCTGCCTCCAAGCCAGAATTGCAGGAGTGCACCACGTGTTGGCTGTTTCACTGCCCTCTGTGCCCCACTCTCAGCCCTGCTGTCAGGGCAAAGATTGAGGAGCAAATAAATGGACACATTAAAAATGCGTTGCCTTTCAAAGGTATGTTGGTATTAAATAAACCTCATAGTTAAAGTTATAAATATGCACTTCTTTTCAGCACCTCTGCAGTGTCTTTGTTGACTTAAAAGTTGCTTTTCACATTGTACAGTTCAGTGCATTCATCAGCTAGAAAAAAGTGTTTTCATTAAATATTTTTTCCTGTTCACCACATTTCCTGACAGCTCTTGTGATCCACAACATTTTGCTTTCATTATTGAGGATGGCTTGGGTATTTTTGTTCATATGTACAATCTGATTGTTAGATAAACTGATTGCATTCTGTACAACTGCATTTAAATTACATATTGTTTTTGTTTTTTTTTCTCTCTTACAGACAAAATGATATGCCGGTGCACTTTCACTGCCCTGTCTGCAACATGACAGTCATACAGCGTGGGGATATGGCAAGGCAATTATTGTCATGTCAGCATTCAGGACTGCTCCCCACTAAACTCTCCGTGGAGCCCCGCCTCCCTCCCGCTGCACTCTCCGTGGAGCCCCGCCCCTCTCCCGCTGCACTCTCCGTGGAGCCCCGCCCCTCTCCCGCTGCACTGTCCGTGGAGCCCCGCCTCTCTCCCACTCAACTCTCCGTGGAGCCCCATCTCCCTCTCGATGTCTCGTCTCCAGCATCTAAACCATTTCCTGAATCTTCAGTAGAACATTCATGTGCTCGTCCCTCTGTGCTAAATGAAACTGCGGCTTGTGGAAAGTCCATGAAAATGAAACGCCCTCACTCTGGTCTTACTCTTCTTACAAAAAAACTTCAAGACTCACATGATGAGGAGGCATTCAAACAGGTCAACAGATGTTTGCCTGGCCTGTCATCTGCAGTGTTTGTGTAGAGGGACTTCCTCCTCTTTGTTTCTCAGTTTGCAGAGGACATGGAGCTCTTTTTAAAAGCATGTGCTGACGAGCAGAGACTACAGGTCAATGTGATGTTTGACACTTGATGGACAGATGAAGGCACTGGCTGTTTGTTTGTGGTTTTTATGTGCTGTTTGTTTTTCAGTGTACAGAATTCCAGTTAAGCTTATTATAAAATGTTGTTCACTTGTTTCCATACTTATAGTAAAAATTTTAGTGTAAATGTAACAGCATTGTTTATACTTGTAACTTCAAAGTAAAAAGGTTACAGTTGCTATTAACATTTATGTTTTATCCTGTAATCAATAATATTTTTATACATTTTACGTATAACCCTCTGGGCTCTGTGCTGACTACTACACTGCAGTGGACCAAAAGAATGACACAGGTTTGATCTTAAGGGTCTAATAGTTGTGTGTTGTGCATGACATTGCAACGCAAACATGTATTTGCAAGACAGACTGGAATAAATTATGACGCATCAAATATTACACAGGCTGCAGAGAATTTTTGTTGATACAGACTGTTGAGCTTTGAGTGTCACAGTCAAACTTTGCTTTGAAGCACCTGCTAAAAACACTTTGACTCTTGTAGAGTAAAATATGATTATAGTAAAAAAATCAAAGCTGCAGCACATACAGCAACAAAAACTGTTAGTAAATGTGTCCTGGAGTTTATGCAGGTGCAGAAAGTGCTGCTGCTGTAAGTCAGCCTAACAGCTTCTAGATCACTTATTTTTCTGGAAAGATGGTAAGAAGGGCATCACTGCTCATCTCTACAATCTCCCAGATCTTGGAATACAAGCCTTTGTCCCATGAAAATCACTTCACAGTAGTAGGAGACCTCTAAACCTACAAATGAAGAGTGATCCTGGAAGAAAAAGGGCCCACACTATAGTGACCTCAACAATTGCAAGACAGCTTTGTCCCCGATGCTTATATGAAAAAAAAAAAATAAATACGAAGATTTATGAAACCATTAGGACTTTATTACTGTTTTATCTGAAAAGTTACTGGTAATATATGACCTAACTGGCATTTAAAGTGAAAAAAAAAAAAAGAATATAGATAAAATTTTGGTTTTTTGAAGAAAAGGACTGGAGCTAATTTAAAGAGTCAAGTCGGTAAAAGTAGATCAATGTTTTAATAAATATACATTTTACAGCATTTTGTAAAAAAAAAAAACACACACAAAAGTTGCCATTTTTGGCAACGAACAAGGTGAGAGAGTTTTATAGTTTTTGCTCTCCTTGAACAAAAATAATAGTGCTCAATAATGTTGATGTTAATCAATTAAATGTCCCAGACTCTACTATTAATAATATAGTGGTCCCTCGTTTATCGCAGGAGTTACGTTCTAAAAATAACCCACGGTAGGTGAAATCCGCGAAGTTATATTTACAAAAACTGTGGTATTTTGTAAATATAATAAACGCGAATTCAGCTGTGTAATTTTATTAGCAGTGTCCTCTTGAAATGCGCCAACAACATTGAGAGTAACATCCTCCTCTCTGCCCCTTAATGCTCTCGGGCGCTATGGTAACGCGTAAATAATCCTTTCAAAATAAGACACAACTACAACACGGGAAGACACCCAGGGAAACCGAGGAAAACCCTGAAAACCATACATTTCACACCCGAGGCTCAACTCTCGCGTTGACAAAACATAACTTTCAATACTTGAAATGTGCAATTCACTTGTATTTTTATTTTTATTCCTATTTATTCTATTTATCCCCTTCGTATATTTTATTTATATTGTCTCTGTATTTATATATATATGTGTGTGTGTATAACTCTGTCGGTGCTGTGCTTTTTTGGAAATCGAATTTCCCAGAGGAACCCACCCGAGGGATTAATAAAGTTCTATCTAATCTAATCTAATCTAATCTAATCTAATCTAACACATGGACACTTTTGGCCACAAACGAGCTGAAGGGATGGTGATTTTTTTAAATAAACCCAGAGTGTTAAAACACTTAGAACCAAATTTATTTTTCAGCAGCATCAATAGTAACAAAAACACAATTTAGTTTTCCCTGTCAAAGTCGATTTAACTGAAGTTACGTGTTTCCGGCTACTGTGGAGATCACGTGTTTCCGGTTGCTGTGGCGGTCGCAATATGGCGGAAACCGGAAGTCAGTTCAAAACAGCCGTGGCGGGTCCCGAAGGAGAAGGAGCTCTGCTGAGATGAGCGAGAGCGGCGCTCAGGTGAGAAACCGAAGCCCGTGTTTGCCTGTGTGTCACGTGACCGCGCTGTTAGCGAGATGAGAGCGCTGTTAGCACCGCGTGACGGTAACTGTCAGAGGGTGTGTGTCTGCTTACAAGCGATGTAGGAAGAAAACAGACAGTTACCTGTTCGAGTTTGGTACAGGTGTGTTGCTGTGACCTTCACTGAGCAGAGCTCTGCACAGCTGGAGATGCTGCCGGAAACTCAAAACACGTGTTTAGTTTGTAGTGTGGTACAGTCTACGTGCTGCAGCAGTGTGTAATGATCTGTACAGTGTATATCCTGGAGCAGTGTGTCATATGGCAGAGTGTATATCCTGGAGCAGAGTGTATATCCTGGAGCAGAGTGTAATATGGCAGAGTGTATATCCTGGAGCAGAGTGTAATATGGCAGAGTGTATATCCTGGAGCAGAGTGTAATATGGCAAAGTGTATATCCTGGAGCAGAGTGTAATATGGCAGAGTGTATATCCTGGAGCAGTGTGTCATATGGCAGAGTGTATATCCTGGAGCAGAGTGTAACGGTGTGTGCGTCTTGTCAGCTGTTAGCTCGTCTGGAGGCACGGCGCTGCCTTAAGGATATTGAGCCTCGTCTGTTTCCGGAAGACCGAGGACCCGACCAAGGTGACTGGCCACGCCCACCCACTCACAGCTGACACATGCTGTCAGTCAGGTGACTGTCTCACTGTATGTGTTGTTTCTTGCTCTCAGGTGCGGTGGTGGAGCTGTTTGGGCTGGAGGGCACAGGTGAGTTCACGATGCAGGAAGTGCCTCCACCTTTAACCTGGATGTAAACTGTGTGTGTGTGTGTTGCTCAGGTAAGACGGAGCTGTTGTATCACCTGCTGTGCCGCTGCGTGCTGCCGGAGGCAGCTGGGGGTCTGGAGGTGGATGTGGTGTTTGTGGACACCGACTACAGCCTAGACATGTTACACCTGGTCAGCATCCTGGACAGCAAACTGAGCGCAGGTATATGCACACGCATGCACACACACACACACACACAAACAAACAGGAAGTTACACACTAACCCTTTCTCTCCGGGTCCTTAGCGCTGTTGGCCGGAGCAGACGAGGCGGCGCTGCGCTCATGTCTGTCCCGCCTCCTGTTTGTTCACTGCTACTCCTCCTCACAGCTCCTCCTCACCCTCCACTTCCTGGAGACCACCTTGTCATCACGGCCCGCCCTGGCGCTCATCCTCATAGACAGCATTTCCGCGTTTTATTGGGTGGATCGCTGCGAGGGTGGGGCCAGCTACACCAAACAGGAGGAGAAGCTCAGTAGGTGTGCGGAGCTGCTGGGACGCCTGCTCAGGTGGGTGGAGTTAGACTGATTCAGGCTGCTCGCAGGTCATGCGTTACAGTGCGCTGCGTGACATCACCACCACTCTGAAGGCTTCCGCTGAGCTCTGATACGATCACGGTCATGTGCGCAGCTTTTCTCTTTCAGGTACAAACACATGTGCAGAGTGCCCCCTGGTGGTCAAACTGCAGTGTCAGCACCGTAGGTCAGGGTGTTGGCTGGTCAATCGCTCACGCTCTGACGAGTGTTTGTGTAAAATGTTGGTTTGTTCGTGTTTTGCTGGGTCAAATACCTGAGTGGAGCCTGTGGTGGTTCTGTTCTGGACTGTGGCTCACTAATTTTCTGATTTTTGACTCCTCCTACTCCACAGGGATTACAGAATCACTGTCTTCGCCACCTGTCACGCCATCAGGAGGCCCGGCGTCCCCCCCTCCTCCTCAGACGCCCAGCGGTCGTACCTCTGCCGCTCCTGGCAGAGGCTGGTGACCCACCGGCTGCTGTGCTCCAGGCAGGAGCCAGGAAACAACATGGCTGCCGAAGGAGGACACGACCAGGAGCAGAGGAGACAGCAGATCTTCACCGTCCACTGCACCACCTTCTCCTCGAGGGTCAAGGTCTCCTGGAGCAGCTCCTTCTGTGTGACGGAGGCAGGAGTGGAGTTCCTGTCGGCGTCCGAGGAGAACAAATGTGCTGCACGTCAGTAACTCAGACTCTGGTCCAATCATGGATCAGGGAGATGTCCGTCATCTGGCTGAGGGACCAATCACATTTGAGCCCTTGCCGCAGACACGCCCCTCACAGCACAGACTGTTTACTTCATCTGCGTGTTTTTCTGTGTGATGTGATTCTGTGCTCTGACTGCTGCTCGGCCCACAGTGGAAACAGGAGCAGACTGTAATGAGCTGCACAGGTGGGACTGTACAGGGAAAATGGAGGGGGTGGGGTCAGGATGAGGTCATTGTTAGGGGCCAAAGGGTCAGCATTAGTGTTTGTGTTCAATAAACTGGACATGTATGTTGTGACCTGTGTGTTTGTTTCCACTCAGACCCATCAGCAGATTGTAGATTAATTAATAATAACTGAGGTGGGTGTGGCGTCAGCTCCAGGTGCTGCAGGTATACTGGTACTGTGGGCGGAGCTTATTCTCTCCTGTCTGACATACATAATACATGAAACGACGATCATAACCATCAGTGTTATCCAAGACAGACACGCCCACCACGTCAGCATCCCTGTGATGAGAGTGATGACGTCACTGTCACGGACAGTTTGGCTCTTTTAAACTTTAGTGGCTAATAACCGGAACCTCTTACTGCAGGCGTGGCGCTCTCGGGTCGACACTAACCTGACCCTTGACCCCGACCCTCTGCTCCGTGCTCGGGCACGTGCCTGGCGCGGTCCGGATCCTCGCGCTCCGCTCCGGGACTTCCAGGTCTGCTGACAGAGCCGCTTCACCAGAGCAGTCCTCCAACTGATCCCTCCGCGGGGTCAGACACACTTTTTACACAACAAACAAATATTCCCGGTGCCCGCGTGGAGGCTTGCACACCGGCACTTTTCACAGGCCGATCCTCGGTACACGCCGCCCGTGTCTGGGTCTGACGGGAGCGTGCGGCCCGGCGAGGCGGGACGTGTTTTGCGGGACCTACTTCCTCTGCTGGCACTGACAGGCGGTGGTTCGGTTGCTCCCAAACATGGCCTCCGTGACGGAGCGACCGCTTCAACTTTAATTTTTCGCCAATTTTCGGAGTAAAAACCGCGCTTTTCCCTCCGTGCTCCGCCGGGAATGTTCCGCCGGAGACCCGGCCGTGCCAGGCGTGTCAAACGGAGGCTGAGGTTGGCAGAAGTTCGCTGCTGGCTTTGAAGTCGTCGCTCTAAGTTGGCTGAAAGCTGGAGAGGAAAAAGAGAATTGCATCGAATCAGTAAGGACGCTTCTTCCCTATTCTCTCGACACTCCCGCGGCTCGCTAAACGTCCCGCTTCCTGCCGCCCATCCCGACCCGCCACTAGCGCGCCGCGGACCGGGCTGCTAACAGCTAGCCTGCACGCTAACGCTAACAGAAAAGTGATCAGTCAACTGGGCGGTCCGAGCGAGCTAACGGCTAAGCGCTAGCCGCTCCGGGCCGGAGGAAAGCCTTTAAACAGCGAGTTAGAACCACCGAACGGCTCCCGGTACCCTCACCGAGGCCGCACCGAGCGTGTGGGGCTGTGAGCGGGCTCACAGGCGGCAGTACCGGGCTCCACGGCCGCTGTGACAGGCGAGCTTATTAGCATGCTAACCAGCAGGTTACCCACACACAGCCACCCAGCGAGGCTCACCTGAGACCTTAACCTCACCAGACACAACACTGAGCTCACCTGGTGTCCAGCGGCACACCTGGGCAGGTACACGCACAGCAGCTAGAAAAGTGAAAAACACACCAAAATATGCACTAGGTCCGTTTAATCAGCACACTGTAAACACTGTGCACCTGTGCAGGTGAGTACTCTGACCAGCTGACACCAGAGAGCTGCACCTCATCGGTCCCGGGGTATACAGCTGGATTACATTAAGCTGGCACACAGAGCAGAGGGATAATACCTACACAGGCAACAGCAGCGCTCACCTGTACCTGTTCCATCCGAGAGTCAACCCTAATCTGGTTCCAATAATCCCACAGGTGCTGATCGAGTCAATCAGATCATCTGCTGGTTAGTTTTCACTGATTGATTGATCCGTTTGTCTGTAAACAGTCAGAATATGGAGACAGGCGTAGTTTACAGTCTAAGGTGAAGGTGCACTGCAGCTGTTGGTGGCGTGGATCAAAGATGAGACCAGCATCCACAAACACCAGATATTCTCCTTAAACTTCAAACATCCACATGTCTCTTGCGCTTGATGGTGAATTCACCTGGACATAGATGGTTGCCCGCCCACACAGCTAATCAGCCAGTGGGATTAAAGATGAGCTCGTGTTTTTGTTTACTTCCTGTGCCTGAACTAAACGGCGCCGTAAAGCCATGTTTCCGTGCCGTGTTTGCTGCAGCTCCTCCTCAGCTGCTTTTCTGCCATGTTTGCCGAGCTGAAGGGACCCCGCCGCCCGTCGGACAGGAAGCGTGGACGTTAGAGGTTAATCGTGTTTTAATGTCAGCTGTGATTTTGTGGAGATGATCACTGTGTTTGTTCCTCAGCAGAAGCTCATATGCACTCGCTGTTTAGTTCAGCTCGAGCCAGCTGGGCTCTTCCCACCCCTGATTGGACGTTTGGAGGGCATGTGATCACAGGTCATTGAGCGGAACAGAAGCTCACAGAAATGAAGGTTCAAACCTTTCAGTGAGCACCTGTGCGGCTGTTGGCTTTGAGTCTCTGCAGCTTGCATGCGGCAACGCTAACCGAGGCTGATTTGTCTCCGTGAGGGGGCAGGACCCTGAGGATCAGTAACCTGGGTTCCGGTTGCTGATTGGTTGGTTGCGATGAGGCTGGTCTGGGCCTGCTGTCCTCTGCGTGTCCCCGTTTGTCCTTCCAGGTTTAATAAAGTTCAGGTGACCACGGTAAATAATCCAAATTAGGTCAGTGAGTAAAATAATCCCGGTTATGGTTTGCGCCATCGTTGAGCCGCAGCGGCGTCAGACTGAAACCAGGTCTGGTTAGTGGGGTTTCCTGCAATGAGACAGGGTGGTGCTGGCCTCCACTCGACAGCGGCAGAGCTGAGTGTACCTCCTCAGAATAAAAACATTTTTAATGATCGTCGAGTAAAAACAACAAAATGTCCCACGGGAGCATCTCAGATGGCAGCACCTCTCTCAGGGTCCTTTACCAACGCAGGATGCTGTGACACTGATCAACAGGCAGACAGGGTCAAAGGTCGCTCAGCTTCATGTTGCACGAGTGGCTGGATGAGCTGCTGTGAGGTGGCGGCGGCTTCGTTCTGGTCCAGGCGGGTGCATCAGTTTTTGTTTCTGTTCACGCTCAGAGAGACACAACGTAGTCGCACCTCTGGCAGCTCACAGGAAGTGGTTTATACGGGACCGTGTGGCGCCTGGCAGAGGTTCAGCGCGGCCGGTGTCACTGAGGAAGCTTTTCTTGTCAGTAACAGTCGCCCCTCGGCCCGCCTTTTGGGCGCTTTAACCTCACCTGCTGCTTCAAACACCACTTACACCTGCCGTTCTGACTTTAGGGTGAGCTGAGCGGCACTACGTGGGCCGCTTACATCCGTGTGTGATGATGGCGCCATAGCTGTTAATGGGCAGAGAAACAGACGGGAGAGTGTGGCGGCGAGGGCGTGTGGCGGCGGCCGTGTGAATCACAAGCTCGAGGTTTAAACTGAGCGTGTCTGCGTGTGGAGGGTTTGCAGTCATGTGACCATCAGCGCTGCAGGGTTAGCTTACCGAGGCCCAGACACCGGTCGCTATGGAAACGCTATGGAAAACTCTGTGTTCCTGATTGGTTCTTGAGAACTTCCTTACGACAGGTTGTGGGAGGGTCTGTAGCTCGCTGTGCACCGTGCTGGTATTGGTTAGCTCCTCCCATCGTTGTTCACGTCCTCCTCGTTCTGTAGGAGGCTCTGCGAACAGTCTGACCTTTGACCTCTGAGGTGTGTTAATGCAGCACACCTGAGCGTCACCTGATCCTCAAGTTTGGTCGCGCAGCGTTTAGGAGCTGCTGAATCGTCCTCGTGGCGTCTGTACTTCACCTGAGCTCAGAGGACGCACAGCGCGCCCTCTCTGTGTGACCTCACACACCGAGCTGCTGCTCTTCCTGGGGGAGTCCCTGCAGGTGTCCAACATCTGGCTGTGTGTGTCTGTGCGTTGTCGTGCCTGGAAGCTTTGAGTCCTTTACATCAGCTTTGTAAACTTTGAGGTGTGACTTGTTCTCGTGTGAAATAGCAGGTCAGCTGTGGAGCGTTCACGTGAGGAAACTCGTTTTATGCATCGGCTGCGCTCACGTGTGAACACACTGTACCACACACAGGTGACACACCTGATGGCTGTGCGGCTGTCCTGAGTTTATAGCGTCTGTGTTCCGCAGTTCACCGCCCAAACACCAGGGGGCGGTACAGTTTCTCTTCTCTTGTTTATTTGTTCTCTTCCAGCTTCCTGTTGCAAAAGTAACAGTAGAAGAGGAAGAAGGTGGCGGGCTGCAGTCAGGTTTCAGAGGGTTTGTGGGCGTGGCTTATGTGTAGTGTGGGTTTAAAGGGGAAGCATAAATCCCAGCTCCACCCTGTTCCTCACCTCTCTCTCTTTCTTTACCCAGAATGCCATCTGAGGCTCAGCCTCAGGAGCCTCGGGACAGAGGGCCACCCCCTCCCGTCACTCGGGCCGGCCGCAGCGCTCAGCTGGCCAAAGCCACTGCTTCTAGCCCCGCCCCTGAGAGGCGGCCCCGTGGGCGACCGAGGAAAGATGGGAGCAGCGGGCGCTCTGGACCTGCTGCCCCGCCTCCTCCTCCACCACCTCCTCCCCCTCCGCCCCCCA
Source organism: Mchenga conophoros (assembly GCF_057382185.1). Lineage (NCBI taxonomy): Eukaryota > Metazoa > Chordata > Actinopteri > Cichliformes > Cichlidae > Mchenga > Mchenga conophoros. The sequence continues at coordinate 36,140,214 of NC_140534.1, forward strand.
AATCAAGAAAGAAGTAAGTGTGTGTGTGTGATGTGAGTGTGTGCTCAGGTGTGCTCACCTGTTCCTGCAGCAGGTTGATCCGTGGTGCCTCCTCCAGCTGAACAACGTGGCTGCAGGTTAGCAGCTGCATGTTTGGTATTTCTGCATAAATGAAGCAGGTGAGTCAGAGGGGAGGATCCTGGAGTCAGAGCAGGGTCAGCACTGATGTTTTAGAGCTTCACGTTCCTGATCCAGCATGGTGCAGACCACCGCAGGCCACAATCGACACCTGTAAGAAGGCCGAGCAGCTCGGCAACAGCTCTGTGTGGTCCCACGAGGCTAACGCCACCTGCAGCACGGCGATGATGTAAAAGTACGACATTAACTGTGTTTAGAAACCACCGCGCTCCATTTTCACTTCAGAGTAACTGAGTAACAGCCTCCTTATTTTAGGACAGAGAAGCACATCTGAGGTCTGGAGTTTGAGTCAGAGGGTCAGAAATGTGTGGAAGCTAGCAGCGCAATCGCCCTGAGGTGGACCCAGAATCATCCAGCAGGGCGAGCCTGGACCTGATCCACACTCAGTGCAGGGGAAGTGATGCTGGAGGTCCTGAAACTTTGACTGTGTGTGTTTGCTGCTTAGATTCAGTCTGTGGAGGGAAGAGTCCTCACAGAGACAAATATACAGGTGTGTGTGTTGGAGAGGAAGTAGGAAGTTGCATGCTGGGTAACGAGGGAGTCTGACAGGGGGCACGTGCTGGCTCCTGGTTTCACCTCCTGCCACACACACAGATCTCTGTTGTGATGTCATCATGTTTACCTGATTCAGGTGTTTCCTGATGCTCATTAGCCAACTGCTTAGAACGAATACACACACACGTTTGTAATTCTGTCTTTGTGAGGACCCTCACCGCCACAGGCTGATCGGGCCTCTGCGGTTAAAGCACTCGTGAGTCTGAGCTGTGACCTGCTGGGCTACACGTGCGTTTCATCAGGACCTTCAGGCAGCTGTCTGAGGAGCCAACGCCGTCCTTGTTTCTGTGGGCGGAGTCAAACAGCTGTGAGAAAGCAGCGTCGGGTGCTAACTGTTGTTTTCCTGATTTCATTGACATTTTCTTTTTTCTTTTTTATTTTTTGATGCTCGTTTCAGTCGGGTGATGATGTAACGCAGCAGCTGATCTCCTCCTGCTGTAACACACAAGTCAGGCATGGCGCTCACATCGAAGGGATCCAGATGTGCTGCAATGGCTTCAATGGGGACACAGCTGGAGGAGGATCCAGAGGGTTAATGCTGTTCCTTCACTGTGTTAACCTCTAACTGCTCTGTGTGTGTGTGTGTGTGCGTGCACGCAGGGGGCGGAGCCGAGGACGAGCTCAGGTAGAGGATGAAGAGAGCATGGATGCCACAGAGACGAAGCCCCTCCAGAAGACAGGTGTGTAGAACCAGCTGGATGTCTGTGTTTGAGGCTACGAGGTCTGAGTGTTGGAGGCTACATCAACACGTACACGGCTATTTCTGAAAACTGAGATTCTCCGTTTTTAAAAGAATCCTGTCCACATGTAACCGCCAAAAACGCAGTCAAATGTTGTCAAGAACATGCCAAATCCTAGCCGTGTACAAATGTTGGCCAATCAGAAGTCTCGAAGCCTGGGAGGGAAAGAGGAAACGGGTTTCAAGGACTTCTGGAAAGTTTTTGTTTTTCTCGAAAGGCAGCTAATTTTGTTTCAAATGTGAATATCCAAAAACAGTAGGGGTGGGGGAAAAAATCGATACTGTGTGGTATCGTGATATTTTGTTTGCTAATAATGTATCAATACAGGGACGGCAGAAATCGATATTTTGTTACAAAAAAAGTTTTTGTGGACTGGAACTCTGACTTCAGAGCATGTTGATCCTTTTTCTGAGCAAGAATCCTGACACTGTCCAAATGTGTTTAACTGTTTTTTTGGCAGCAATAAACATGACAGTTTACTTATTTTAATTTAAGACATGTTTTATTTTAATTAAGTTTAAAACTTTTTTATTTAATGTAAAATTATATTTTGTTTTAATTTACTTTCAAATTCTTCAGTTGCTGAATGGGCTGCATAGTTTTCATATTGCATAGTTCAGAATAGCTGTAATTGTACCTAGAGATGGCACGATACCACTTTTTTATGTCCGATACCGATACCGATATCATAAATTTGGATATCTGCCGATACCGATATGAATCCGATATAGTGTTTTTTAATCAACAAAACTGTTTTTTAAATATCTTGCTGCATTTTGTATAAGTTCATACTCAAGTTTAAAACAACAACTACACTAAAGCTATTCTGTTATACCTGTATGCAAAAAAAAATATTTCATAGTTCAGCAATACTGATCAATCTAATAAACTTAGACCTACACCATCCTCCCTATTCTGGTATTTTAAAGAGTACTTAGCGTAAATATTAAGCAACCTAACTAATAGGGTTCCAACTCCCAGCAACAACAAAAATAAATAAATAAAAAATAGGGACCCACCCCTCACGCGCCACCTCATGATGCTTAATCGACGTAATCAACCTTAATTTGATGCAGTGTGAAAAAAAATGCACAGAAATCAATTATTTTTCAAGAAATATTAAATAGATTCAACATCTTTCTTCAACAAAATTGCAGACTGCACAGATGGTACCTTCCCAAAGTAAAAAGTACTATAGCTTACTAGGGTATATATATTAGACTTAATAGTCACTATATACAGTAATTGACTTCTATTCATTTTACATCAGATTAAAACTTTGGGTGTCAGATAATTATTTATTAAAAGCTCGACATTTTAAATGAGAATAAGAAAGAAAAGTATGTCTTTGTGCCCCCTTTCCCCTGTTAATGCCCTATCGGCCCCCCTGGCTAAACTTTGCTAGATCCGCCCCTGCACAGTTACGTCAGCTACGTAGAAAAAGATCCTGGTGTAGAAAGTAATAATAAATAAATTCTAACAACAGCTGATCAAGCTTAAACGTGCTGCTGTTGTTCAGCCGCTGGTTTCCTCTTTCTGGTGCAAAGTGGGCCAAAAACAAACTACAGACACGGACTCGCGACAGAAAAGCCGATCAGCTGATCATTAAGCAGTTTCATGATTGAAGTAGCAGCAGGAGAGGCAGTCGCTCCATATATCGCTTGTTAAGCTTAACGCAGGAATGCTTTACAAACATTCAGAGATGGACTTACACACTTGCTTTACTTCTCTCGGGATAACTTTGTCGGAGATGAAATGCCGGGTTGCTAGCGAAGCTCCACATGCTATCCAGACCACCGACAGGTCCTGCATGCCACAGCCGCTCTATCACGTGATGCATACTGCTCCGACGTGCTAACGTTCTGAGGCGAGTTACGGCGTGTTGCAAGTTTTGTGAGGTGCTTTCGTGATATTTAATGGATCGGATTACATTTTTTATTTTTCTCCGATATCCGATCCAGTAATTTAGGTCAGTATCGGACCGATACGTAATATCGGATCGGTCCATCTCTAATTGTACCAGATGGTTGCATTCGGCTAAGTTGGACTAGACTGTAATACAAACCGTTCAGTTTGTCAACAATAAAACTGAAATGAGAGAAAGACTGAGTGTGAGACTTTGATATTAGATAAAATGAATATTGATAAAGTTTAACTTTATGTACAGAATCTGAATATCGCAAAATATTTTAAAAAATTGCAATAATATCGTATCGTGGGATGTATGGTGATTCCCACCTCTAAAAAACAGTATTTTAGCTGGTGTAGACTCACAACTCAGGATTGAACAGAAAGCACACATACGTTCTAATTTAAAACATTTAAATTTAATCAAAACCGATGTCAGGATTTGGGCTGAGAGAGCGTCTGTGTTGGGTGGAGTTCACTCTGACGCCTCTGTGTTTGTGTGAGTGTGTAAAAACTGCAGACAGTCAGATTAACAGCAGCGTTTTGTTTCTATCCACCGTTGTAGAAATTCGTCTCATGTAAACAATAACGTGGCGCACTGTATGACGTCAAAAAGGATGCAAACATTTGACGTTGCGTAAGTAATCTCTGTTTTCCTCGTCCACATGTAAACACAAAAACAGAGTTTTTAAAAAGTTTTCAGTGATCGAAAACGTCGTGTACGTGCAGACGTAGCCTGAACCTCACCTGCTCAGGTACGCCCACACGAGGGCATCTACACCTCCACCAGTGCTGTTCACCCGCTCTGACATAAAACATGGTGTCATGCTGGAGATTAAGAACGTGTGATGGTGCCTATGTTACCCACAATGCACCTCTTGTGTCCTGCATACGTTTGTGACTGTGTGTGTGCGTGTCCACAGAGGTGAAGGCTCAGACCACACGGCGGCAGCGCTCCACCTCCAGGAGAAAATCCAAAACAAGCTCTGAACCTGCCCAGGACGAGCCCAGTCCAGATCCTGATCCTGACCCGGATCCAGGACCGGTGCCCCCCGACCCTGAGCTGGCTCCCAGTGCTGAGGAGGGGGAGGTGGAGGACAGACTCCACTCAGAGGCTCCGCCCCTAGCCTCTAGCCCTCTTTTCCCCCGCTCCAGCCCTCCATCCCAATCCCATCATCTTGATCCTGTTCCTGATCCTGATCCTGTGGAGGAAGACCAGCCCAGTCCGAGTCACAGCCCCACCCCTATGGATGTGGACTGCAGCCTGGTTCCCATAGAAGTAGAGGAGGACGGGGCCGGCCCCGTGGAGCAGAGTCCGGCCGTCAGTCCCCGCTCCAGTCCTCCAGTGTCCCCCTGTCTGCGGTTGGAGGACGAGGACTCGCTGTCCCCGCTGTTCCAGCGGTCTCTGTCGGAGGACTCCGGGGGCTCGCCCACCCCCAGCCTGGGACACACCAAAAAAAGGTGAGTGCCTGTGGACCGCCCTGCACACCCACAACGGCACTCAGCAGGCAAACCGGGGAGGCTTTTGTTTTGAAAGTCTCCAGATTTAATGTCTCCAGTCAGATCTGACGTGACTTTGTGATGAACCTGATTGAAGCAGATAAATGTCCGTGTCATCTGTCAGGTGACGCCTCACCTCCTGAACGCATCGTTTTTTTCTCCCCAGGCTGAAGCAGTGTGCCTTCTGTTACCACGGCGACGAGCCTCCTCTGGGCCAGGGCCGGCTGGTGGTGTTCGGCCCGACGCCCGGCTACATCCCGCTCCACATCCTCAATCGCCGCGCCTCCTCTGACCGAGACAACGACTGCCACGACCACTGCTACCGCGGCAGCCAAGCCCCGGCCACGTAAGTGACATCACTTCCTCTTTCCCCTCTCCTTCCAGAGACACCACAGTCACGAGCTAACCATAGACCTGTGTGTGTGTGTGTGTGTGTGTGTGTGTGTGCGCGCGCGCAGGTGCTGCAGTCCAGAACAGTGTGGTGAGTACTCCCCGTTCACTGAAACAGTTCCAACCTGATCGCTGTTGTTGATGTTTGACTGTTCACTGTGTGCTGCTGTTTCAGAGTCTTCCTCAGAGTTCCTTAAGCAGCTTGGACCCATCGGCCTTCCTCATGACATCAACGTCCAATCACTGTTTGACCCCACAGGTACCTCCTCCTCCTCTTCCGCATCCTGTTCTGTGTGTGTGTGTGTGTGTGTGTGTGTGTGTGTGTGTTTTAAACCTCCTGTGTGTGTGCGTGTACAGGTCAGTGCTGTGCTCACCTGCAGTGTGCCACTTGGTCAGAGGGGGTGTGTCGAGGCGAGGGACAATCACTGCTCTACGTGGACAAAGCCATCGACACAGGAAGCACACAGGTGGGTTTTCACGGCGTCTGGTCAGTAGCCCCTCCTCCTTGTGTAGCTCAGGTAGATGAATACTGTGCATCAGCTGAAGCGCTCGGTTCCTGGGTCTGTGAGCCAGACTAAAATAAAATAGGAGAATACAAAGGTTTACCCACAGCTTCCTCCCTAAACCCCATCTATCTCTCACCTGTCCAGGTGTGCGCGTTCTGCCGGCAGCTCGGAGCTTCGCTGCGTTGTCAGGAGATGGACTGTGGGCGGTGCTACCACTTCCCCTGCGCTGCTGCTGCCGGAGCCCACCTGGACTGGAACCAGAGGCGCACACTGTGTACAAGGCACGCACATGCAGGTAAGAGGCGCCGACTGAAGCGGGTGTGAGGTTGTGATGTCATAACGTGACGTGATCATGTCTCCTCAGGGTCCTCGCCACCCTGTGCTCTGTGCTCTGGCGGCAGTGAGCTTGGCAGCCTGTTAATGTGCTGTTGTTGTGGTAACCGTTACCATGGCAGCTGCGTGGACCCCTCTGTGGCCCCCTCCCCTTTCTGCCGGGCCGGCTGGCAGTGTCCTCAGTGTCGCGTGTGTCAGAGCTGCAGGTAACACACATGCAGAGTTATTGACTGGGGTGAGCAGGTATTTGAAGATGGAGTAAAGAGGGCGTGTCCTCAGTGTGAACCTCCACCTGTGCTCTCTGTGTGTCAGGCTGCAAGGCGATGAAGCTGCGTTATTGGTGTGTCAGCGCTGCGATAAAGCCTACCACACACACTGTCTCACACCACCTCTGGATCACACGCCGAGCACCGGCTGGAGCTGCAAGGTGAGATAAACACACACGTACACACACTGCTGTGTGTTGAACTTTGGATGACCCTCACAAACCCCTCCCACCCCTCATCTTCTCCAGAACTGCAGAGTCTGCTGCCGCTGTGGTGTCAGGTCATCAGGCCAGTGGGCCAATCACCTGTTTCTGTGCGAGTCGTGTGACCCAGCATTGCCCTGCCTTCTCTGTGGCCACACCCCCGACCTCTACACACCACAGGAGTGCGTGACCTGTGTCTGCTGCTATAGGTACACAAGCACCATCTGTTTCACTGAGGCTGCTTCACAATAAAATCCCTGAACTGAAGAGAACTAACATGGCTTTTATTGTGAAAGAGGAATCCAGTGGTTCTCATATATGAACTTCAGTTACTTTTGTGCCCTCACTGCACAGCCTCTGTGGGCCTCTGTGGCGGGCTGTCCCAAAGGTTTAAAACCACTGGTGGTAGCTTTTATTAAAATATGCTTTTATTTTGACAGTGATGAAGAGAAAACAAAACTATTTTGTTTTGCAGGTTTGTCCATGCAGACTGCAGCATCCAGGCCGGGGAGGGCAAGGTGGGGTCCAAAGTGTACATCTGCTCCACGTGCAGACCTCAACAGGAGGAGCCAAACCCACACAGTCCCACATTGGCATCAGCTGCCGCCCTTAGCCCCTCACAGACTCCACCCAGTAGCATTCCACAGCCGTCGGTCTCAACGTGCACAGAGGCTCCACCGGCCAGTCCTGTTGGTCAACTCGTCCCTGAGGAGCCGCCACAGAGAACAACAAAGTCCCTCAGTGCACCATCACCACCAAGTCTTACGTCATCTCACACCGACTCCCAGGAGCTCCTGAATAATCCACTGTCAGTTCTTCCTCAGTCTACAGGGCTCCAACAGAGTTCTACAACATCTCACCCTGAAGCCAGTGAACCCCAACAGAGTCCTCTATCGTCTCATTCTGAGGGTATGGAGACACAACAGAGTTCTCTGCCAGTTCTCCCTGAGTCCACAGAGCTCCAAGGAAGTTCTGTATCATCTCAGCCTGAAGCCACGCTTCAACAGAGTCCTCCACCAACTCTCCCAAAGTCCACAGAACTCCAAGAAAGTCTTTTATGTCACCCGGTTTCTGCCAAACTCCTAGAAACTCCCAAAGTTCTCCCACAAAGTGGATGGAGCATGGAGTTGGAACAAAGCCCTTCACAATGTCAAACTGATCCCACAGAGCTCCAACAAAGTCCTCCACCATCTCACCCGTATCCTGTGGCAGTCCAGCAAAGTTCCTCACTAGCTCTTACAGAGCTCCCTCCTTCTGCTGAACTCCTTCTGAAGAGTTCTTTACCATCTAGCCCTGTTCTCAAGGACCTCCAGCAAAGTCCTGCATCATCTCCCATGGAGCTCCAACAAAGTTCCTCGCCTACTCCTGTAGAACACCAACAATTTTCTGCACCGTCTCCCAAAGAACTCCCAGACAGTCCTACACCATCTCACCCTCTTTCCACAGAGCTGCAGCAAAGCCCTCCACCATCTCCCAAAGAGCTCCAAGATCCTGCACCATCATGGCCTGATTCCACAGAGCTCCGGCAAAATCCTCCACCATCTCCCACAGAGCTCCAACAAAATCCTCCACCATCTCCCACAGAGCTCCAGAAAAATCCTCCACCATCTCCCACAGAGCTCCACCAAAATCCTCCACCATCTCCCACAGAGCTCCCATCTCAACTTGTTTCCATGGAGCTTCAACCAAATTCCTTACAAATGCTCAAAGAGCTCCAAGATCCTGCACCATCCTGGCCTGATTCCACAGAGCTCCAGCAAAATCCTCCACCATCTCCCACAGAGCTCCAACAAAATCCTCCACCATCTCCCACAGAGCTCCACCAAAATCCTCCACCATCTCCCACAGAGCTCCAACAAAATCCTCCACCATCTCCCACAGAGCTCCACCAAAATCCTCCACCATCTCCCACAGAGCTCCAACAAAATCTTCCACCATCTCCCACAGAGCTCCAACAAAATCTTCCACCATCTCCCACAGAGCTCCAGCAAAATCCTCCACCATCTCCCACAGAGCTCCACCAAAATCCTCCACCATCTCCCACAGAGCTCCAGCAAAATCCTCCACCATCTCCCACAGAGCTCCCACCTCAGCCTATTTCCACGGAGCTTCAACCAAAATCCTTACAAACGCTTGAACTCCGAAGTCCTGCACCATCTGAAAATGCAGAGCTTCAACAAGGTCATCCATCATCTCCCATAGAACAAAGTTCCTCATCACCTTCAGCAGAGCTCCAGCACATTCTTGTTCTGTCTCACACTGATTCCACAGAGCTCCCACAGAATGCACCATTTCCCAAAGATCTCCTGTCAAGTCCTGCACAATCTCACACTGAACCCCCACAAAGTCCTCAACCATCTGTCACGGAGCTCCCACAGAGTGCTGTAATTTCCCATCCTGATCCCATGGAGCCCCAACAAAACGTTGTACCTTTGACTGCACCTTCTGTCATAGAACTCGAGCCATCTCCCTCTTGTCACACAGCATCCCATCGTAATCAAGAAGAGCTCCATCCTGATGTGGCAGAGTTTAGAATAAGCTCCTCACCGTCTTGCCCTGATCTTGCAGAGGCCCATGAAAGTTACTCAGCATCCCACTTGGATTCCACAGATGACCAGAAAAGCTGGACCCCGTTACACCTTCAGCAGAGTCCTGCACAGTCTCACTCTAATCTGGCAGAACTTGAGGAAAGTACTGAGCAGAATTCCACAGAGGATCAGTTCATGGACACAGAATCTCAGCAGAGTCCAGTACAGGGTGGTCCCATGGCTTGTACCCTTGCACATTTTCTACACAGCCCTTCACCTCACAGTCCTATCAAATCAGGGCTGACTCCTCCCAGGGTGGAGCTGGGGACAGAGCAGGCTCGGCACAGCCTTCCACCAGACAGTCCTGCACAGGACAATGCTATGCAGCTCAGTGGATCACATAGTCCCAGCCTCACAGCCTCACAGCCTCAGCACAGTGCTCTACAAACGGACTGTAGTCCTGTGCAAGCTGGCATGAGGAACCCCTCACAGGACACTGAATCTACACTGGACCAGGAGAGCCCTGGATTGAGCAGCCCTACTCTGCAGTATGGGGCTGCACAGGACACGTCTACACTGGACCAGGACCTCTCATCGGCAGCAAGATACGCCTCAGCTCCATGTAGCCCATCGTCACCACCACTCAGACCTAAACGGTGCAGTCTGTCCCAACCTGCCAGCCCTGCTCAGGCTCTCCGGTCTTCACAGCTTAGCTTACATACTTTAGAACTTGCTGCACATTCAACACTCACACAGGAGTCCACCCATGCCACACAACCTGACTCCTTGAAACAATGCCCTTCTAGCCCTGATGGCCAAACACTGGAAAATAACCCTCCTCCCCTTAACCACACCTCTAGCCTGGCCACAGTGCCCCCTGAAAGTAGCACGCTCAGTCCCGATCATTCCAGTCCCCCTCATGTCCTAGATTTCCAGACACCAGAAAGCCTTTTTCACATTAGCACTTCAGCCAAACACAGTAGCCTAGCTTGCTCACCTTGTGCCGGTGAAATGGAGGAAGCTCCTCCCCCAGCTAGCCTAATTCATCAGAATCTTCACAACACCCCATCGCTCTGCATGGAAGTTGTTGAAGGAGCTAGCCCCACACATAACCAGGCCAGCTCAGCTTGTGCCAGCCCCACTCGTGCTTACCAGATGCCTACAAGCCCAACCATGTGTCTTGAAGGCCACCCTAGCCCTGTGCCAGGGGAGAGTAGCCCATCAGCAGTGCTGGCTGAACCCATCCACCTTGCCTCCTGTCAGGATGAGGAGATGGAGGTAGCTACCATCCAGCCAAGTGATGGTGTTCAGTCAGAACCTAGTCCCAGTCAACCAGACAGTCCGCAGCCTGACCCTGCTTACTCAGAAGTCACCGGTGGCATTGTTTTGTCAGGTCATGAGCATGCTCAGGAGACAGAAAGTCCACCTGGTCAGTCAAGTCGGCCACATATCCAGATTTCCTTCAGTACTTCACACCTGGCTGCAGTACAGCCGTCAAGCCCTCCACCAGCTTCTGGTAGTTCAAGTCCTCCACACTGTACACTGAGTGATACCGGCCCAGAGAGGAGTCCTGTTCGTGCTGAAACATATCCCTGTTCTGCTAGTGTAGCTGATGTCCACACCAGTCATAGCCCAGTTAGTCCTGCTGGTCAGGCTAGTCCTGCTCATGTAGTAGTAGCTCACTCAGGCCCAGTGCAGATACAAACTTCCTCATTAGCTAGCACAACTCATAGCAGCCCTGCACATGCTGCTTTTGCCAGTGTTAGCCCACCTCACAGTCCGGCTCCTGACACTGAAAGTAGTACTGGCCTTACTGAGGCATCACTGAGCCCCACTAGTCCTGATGTGGACACAGTTGCTCTTTCCAGTGGGGCTCAGCCTGATATGGGTGCTGATAAACCTGCAGACTGTATCAGACAAACAAGTCCTGCTGCCTCTGTACCCGACGACTCTGCTGCTGTTAGCCCCGGCCAGATTAGTCAGAACCAAGTCAGCCAGTCCCCAGCTGGTACTGCAGTGGTCCCCAAAGAAAACCACCAGTGCACTGCCTCACCAAGCCCCCTCATCCCCACTGATGCTACTTACACTCAGGCCAGTCTGAGTCCTGCTAGCCCTGTCCATGCTAGTCCCACTCAGGATAACACTGCGATGCCTAGCTCAACCTCTCCCAATGAGGCACCTCTTAGTCCCACATGCCCCGCCCCCTCACAGATTAGCCCTTCTCAAACAGTCTCTTTTGACACTCTGCAGGTTCAGCGTAGTCCCTTACACAGCCCAGGTCAAAGTTCTACAGGTGTTCATATGGATCCAGGTTTTAAACAGATCACCACAAGTCCAGGCTCCGTGAGTCCTGTGCAGGCAGAGCCTGGTGTCAGACCTGCTTCTGCCAGCCCGTTCCACTGTGAAGCCAGTCCTGCTTGTGATTCAATTAACCCTGCTCCCTCAATAACCAGCCCAAGTCCTGGTCCTGTTAGTCCCGTGAAGCCAGAACAAGGTCCTGGACCTGAAGGGATGTCTGATGGCACCATGGGTAAGTATGAGGGCGAGTGACTCAAAGTTCCCGATTAACACACGATCTGTTCTGAGGTTATCTGCTCTTTTTGTTCACCCAGACACACTGAGCACAGAGGAGCAGCAGGAGGAGCAGCCTGAACACACATCACAGGAGAGCCTAGCAGAGGAGCAGCCTGTGGAGAGGAGCGAGGGAGGAGAGGAACAAAACCAGAAGGTTCTGCCCAGTAGCTCCAGCGGTCTTAAAGGTTTGCTTTGCAAACACGGAAACATAACCAATCCAAACTCTTAAATGTTTACATTTTTCCGTGACTTCCCTTTTCCCCAGGCTTGCTCCGCCCGCTCCATCGTTGTGACTGTAACCAGGAAGATCCTGAACCTGCATCAGTATCTAATGTGTCCATGTTTGTGTCTCTGCAGGAGTCCAGGAGACTCAGTGCCCCGCCTCCCCCATACCCACGCAGCAACCTGTGTCCTTCCCTTTGCCCTCATCACCTCCATCTGTGGGAGCTGGCTCCCTGGAGGCCTCCCCCCACCGTCACTCCCAGCCCACCATTGTAGAGGGCCTCCCACAGGAGGAAAAGCTTCCCAGTGACTTTGGACATACGGTGGGGCTGAAGGACCAATCGCCTCTTTGTCACATGACATCAGAGTGTGATGGGGGTCAGTCACAGATCCTATATGAACCTGTTGCTTTGGTAACAGAACCCACCGAAGATGAGCACCAATCACAAGCTGAGCCTTCACAGGAGGAGGATCTTTCTGAAACAGTTCAGCCGTCAGATGGTCAGCCAATCACTGAGGAGCACTCAGACATGGAGGAGGAGCCAGTGAGCCCCGTGCTGGACTTGGACCCCTCTTTAGACAGAGAGGTGATGGAGCTGATGACATCATCGCCTCCCCCGTCCCTTCTGCACC